>NW_007577903.1:647614-662976 GCF_000690725.1 Stegastes partitus
CAGCTGCGACGGAGGCGTGGTCAACTCGTTAAAATAATTCACCTGGCTCCATGTAAGCTCACTGCAGACCACAACATGATGCTGGACTGTAAACAACACTTTCCTTGGCTCTGTGCCGATCTTGCTCCGTATCTGCTGCTCATCATTAATCCTGTCTTGTCTCGTGCAGGTCCTGGACCCCCTCCGTAGCTCTGGATCCAGTCTGGTTCATTCCCCTGATTCTCCGCATTCCCCTCTGGCTTCATTCCTCCACCTGCAACCGGTCTTCTCCTCTGCACCTGCCTAGTCTCCACGCTGTCCTGCCACATGCCACATCACCTGCTGCTCCTCTCACCCTCACAATCCACTGTCTGGAAGCCCCTTGCTCTTAGTTGGGTCCGTACTTCATATTTTTTGTAGTTGTGTTTTTGATTATAGGTGACGTATTAACTGCTTTTCCTGACTTGGTGTTACCAAGCTCGGGTTTAGTGCTTAACTTACTATTGCAATTCCTAGTGTTTCTGCATTTGATATCCTGAATTTATTCCGTCTGCCCTTTAGAGGACTCTGATTAGTCCTACTCTGGTTTATTCTGCCAGCTAAGCTGTTCTGGTTTCTGTCTCCTGTTTTCAATATATTCTGTTGTTGTAATAAAACTATTGTTCTTTACCTGCCTGTCCACCGTGTCTTTGTCTGAGATTAAGTCGGAGTCTGATCCGTGACACATTTAACCTATCCTCACAGTGACAAGTCAAAAACATGATCTTTGTGGACTCCAGAATGGACATGAGCAGTGTGTCATACAATTCTGGATGGTTCACATGGATGAGGATATTTACACCATCAGATCCAAGGAAGCTCATCTGACTGTCTGTAAATTGTCATTTCAAAGCACGCTATTACCTGCTTGAAAATATCAAATGATAAATGCTCACATAATAATCATGCACTCAGTTATATCTGTCCATTGTTATCCATCAATGATTGCATCGTTTGCTAGTTTTCAAGCAATTGCTTTGAAAAATGCCCATTAGGTGTTATTAGCAACACAGTTTCAAATTCATATTTTTTCTTTTGTGCACTGATGTCTCTGAACACAAAACGCATAACAGCACAGGGAATATATGTGTTGTATGTTTAATGGCTGATCATGTGGCAGTATATTAAGCCTCTGGGAGACTTCACTTAGGCAGTGCTAATGAGGTAAACGCTAATGTCAGCATGCTAATATGCAATGTTAACTTGCTGACATTAAGGCGCTGATGTTAACTATGTTCACAAGCTTAGTTGAGCATGTTCGCAATATAACATTTGTGATTTAGCACTAAACACATAGTACAGCAAGGCTGATGGGTATGTCACAGGTTTCTCAGGTATTTGGCAAAAAACCAAAGTGTTTAGCAAAAATAGCTTTTGTAAGGAACCATTTTCATGATGGCTCTTTGTAGACCCAGCTGGTTCAGAAAAAACATGTCTTTTAAATGTCTCTTTATCCCTGTACTTCAGTCAATCACAGACACAAAAGGTATAAAAATGCCAACTTCAGAGAAGCACAAAAGTCTAATGGACAAATGCAAAATCAGTCACTATTACATTGAACATGCACCCTGAAAACTGTAAGTTTATGAGAGAAACAACACAAATTTTCTGAAAATATCATCAGTGTAGGCGTACAACAGAACAATAAGACCAAAGTCACAGAGCACATTACCTAACCATTCATGCTGGATATTTATATTGTCTGTCTTTTTGCAGTCACAGCTGCAACAATTACCTGATGCGCCAATAGACACGAAATGAAACAAAAACTATTTTGATAGCAATATTTGATAATTGTTTAAGTAATTTTTAAACAAAAAAGCCAAATGTAAGAATTTGTTGAATTTTGGGGTCTTCAATCACAGCACATGAAATATGTATTATTTATAAATAATAGAAAAACTGATTAATTAATTGAGGAAAAAAACTACAAATTAACTTATAGTGAAGAAAATGTGGGGCTGCACAGTGGTCAGTGGTTAACACTGTTTCTTCACAGCGAGAAGATCCCTGGTTCCTGTACCAGTTAGGACACCTGGGATCTTTCTGTGTGGGTTCTTCCCGGGTTCTCCGGCTTCCTTCCACAGTCCAAAGCTGAGGTTAATTGGTGATTCTAAACTGTCTGTAGGTGTGAACGGGAATGTGCTTGTTTGCCTCTATGCGATAGACTGGTGACCTGTCCACGGTGTCCCCTGCCTTCGCCCTGAGTCAACTGGGATAAACTCCAGCCCCCTGTGACGCTGACGTGGATAAATCGGTATGTAGATAATGGATGGATGGATGGATGGATTAAGAAATTGTTACTTGCAGCTCTAATGTCGTGCTATTACCCTCCACAAAGTAACTCCAGTAAAAATTAAAAAAACATAACCATCCCCTAAATTAACAGGCTCTTCAATTGCTCATAACACTCTGAAGCTCATCTTTGACTGTCTGGTTCAGTTCTGCTACCAAATCAGACATAAGGAGACTGCAACGAACAGTCAGGACTGCTGACAGGATCATCGGTGCCCCCTTGCCCTTCCTCCAGGATCTGTACTCCTCCAGAGTGAGGAAAAGGGCAGGAAAAATCCTCAACAACCCCTTCCATCCCAGTCATCACCTCTTTGACCTGCTACCCTCCGGCTTCCGGTCTCTAAGCACCTGAACATCCCAGCACCGGAGCAGCTTCTTCCCTCAGGCCACACACCTCATGAACAATCAGTCACTAAATTACTAAAGACTCCTGGTACACTACCTCTGTGCAATATCTTCACATGTGCAATTCCTCAATTTCATGTGCAATATTGTTGAGTAAACAGTTTTCTAATTTATTACTCTGGTTTAGGCAAGTTTATGTCTCTTTTTCACAGTACTTTTTTATTTACATTGTACTTTTATACTTTTCGTTTACATATAACGTTTTATTTAGATTTTTTTTAGATTTAGATTTCTATATTTATTGCCTGTCTTGTTATTGTTGTGTACCACGGTTTCATTCACCACATCAGATTCCTTGTATGTGCGAGCTCACTTGGCAATAAAAGCTTTCTGTATTCTGTGAGAACCATTTAGGAACCATTATTTGATGAAGAGCATTACACAGAATCTATACAAAGCCACAGGTAGGGAAGTGTCTTTCCTACGAAGTTGCTCAAAAACTGTTTATCAACATGATTTTTTCTTTCAAAGATGACATAATAATGAATTTCAGACTGGTATATTTAGATATCAATAACTGTGTCACACACAGTAGTGGCGGGCCATGCATTTTACTCCTAGGCCTTCAGCGGCATCCTACTTGAATCAAACCACCTCTTAACACCGTCATTATGACGGTTAGAAACCATCAGTATTATGCAGAAAGGCAGCATAACTGGATGTTGCATGGCAGACAGGTATCTCATGCAGTGAGAATGAATGGCATTACTAAAACAAGAAACCCAGTTAAAACCATTCAACAAGTCTCTATTAACTGCAGCCACAGCTGCACCATATTCATCACATCAGGCTTCTCACCATGATATTTCCTTGAAAAATCACAGTGTCTTGGCTCGCTACGCTGTCTTAAAGCTGCGTGTTTGGAAAAATTGACATATTTTACAATAAAACGTGCAAATTTTCCTAAAAACTCGTTTCTCTACTGTTGTCTTCACTGCTACCGCTAACACCTTCATTGCTAATGCTAACATCTTCGCTAATGGGGGAGAGTGTCACTAAGACACCCCCCTGCTCTGCTGTCAAACATTTCTGGTGAGAACCTGCACATCTTACAGGAGCATCAGTATCAGCCCAATAAAATCCATCCATCCATTATCTGTACATCGCTTAATCCTCACTAGGGTTGCAGGAGACTGGAGTCTATCCCAGCTGACTCAGGGTGAAGGCAGGGGACACCCTGGACAGGTCACCAGTCTGTCGCAGGGCTACACTTAGAGACAGACAACCAAGCACACTTACGGACAATTTAGAATCACCAATTAACCTCAACATGTTTTTGGACCTTGTGGGAGGAAGCTGGAGAACCCGGAGAACCAGCAACCTTTCTTGCTGCGAGGCAACGGTACTAACCACTGAACCACCTTGCAGCACTTATATAGAGCTTTTATCCAGAGCTGCCTGCCATTGGGAGCAACTTCAGTTCAGTGTCTTGCCCAAGGACACTTTGACTGTGGAGGGGCAGGGGGCCCAATAAAATGAGAAAAAAATATATTTTACTCACCAAAACCTGTGATTTGAACTCCATCCCCTTTTTTTTCATCATAAACAGTTCCGTCACTCTGTTGAGCAGATAGGGCGTTTCACTTCCAACATAAGGCCGGTTTGATCTCCATGGAGGCTAATGCTGAAAGTCGGGTCTATCCACTCCTGTTCCTGCCAAAAGTTTTAATTCGCTGTAGAGCTGAGAATGTCCGCTTGCTTAACTTGCTAAAAAAAAACAGTAATACTTATATGATAACATTTTAGCTTGTGCAGGTCTCTATAGATATGAATCGCTGGCTTTGGCTAAGATCTCTGACCATCCAGTCAGAGGACGTGAAAGTGCTGACGTTATTTTAGGTCAGCCAGCTGGCCCTGGGACCACCACCTCTCAGTCTGATCAGTTTAAGCAACAGTTTCATTACAATATATTTTAAGCTACAGGTGTCTGCACTTTTGATTCTGAAGGCCTTGATGCAGATTTCTGTGACCCTGGCAAAACATGATGGCTGACGTGATTGGACAAAAAATAAATAAATAATAAATCTGTAATATAAACATACACTGATACAGTGCTGGAAGCACCACAGCTCAGAAACCCGCTATTAAATAGAGAATAGACTGTTGGGAATAAAGTTAAAAGATTAATGGAAAAATTTTACAACGTAAATCAGTGATTCTGATAGAGTTTAAGCCATCAGAGAAGGCCTTGCTGGCCCTGACAGCACACTGATACACAGTGAGGAGACACCTCTGATTGCTGAGGAGAAAATTATATTAATAGTGTGCATGGTCCGAGATTTTTTTTCTACACATCTTCTTTTACATCTGAGCAAAAACTAAAGGTAGCCTAGGATCAGTTACTGGGTGACAATGATTTAGTCAAGAACACAAAATAAAAAGGAGGAGGTTGGAACACATAAAAAGACCTGGGAGCAAACCTGGATCAAATAAAGTTTGCAAGGGTTTGTTTGTCTAAAGTGTCACATGGGTGGGGTCTGTGTGGGGGGAAAAAAAGAGAAGACAATGTAAGTGCCAAGCACTGAGACAATGACAGGAAAGCAATTGAAAATCATTTTGGCAGTTTTGCAGTGGCCACACACAAAACTGTCCCAATGCCATATCCCCCTCATGTGGGAATCCCAGCAGGTTCCAAAAATATTAAGAATAACTTAATAAAATGTTTGTGACCCCGGTGTGTTTGGTTAACATGGATGAAAAGACAAATGGAGAGAAAGGCTGACTTAAAGGCATGTAAAGAAAAATTCACTTTTGAACTATAATTGCATTTAGTCTTTAAGGATTCATAATAATCAAAGTGCACAACAAAGATGAGCACAAAGCCTTTGCTTGGACAGATCTCAGATCTCTTAATTATCATATCAGTGGCATGGGGCTAAAGCATTTTCATTTTTGAAGTCCCTCCCGGCTGCAGGAGACAGATCAGCAGGGCTGATATCACAAGACCCAGAGGGCTGCTAACTTCAGGACATAAAAGACAATCTATTCTTTCATCCAGACAATAGGGTTGGATGGGCCCCTGCCCTAATTCACATTCAATATGGAGCTAGCTGCTCCTGCAAGAGGTGGCTTCTGTTGTCAAACTCTCTGGTGCAACACTCGTTCGCTCTCCAGGGCGCAGCTAAACTTAGCTGACCCTTGACTCTAAAGTAAACCTCTTCTGAACCCTTACGTATATATGTGGCCCATCCTGGTCTTGAAAAGATTGTTGATTGGAAAAGGAAAAAAAACAAAAAAATTATAATCTTAAAATCTGTTGCTCTGGTGAGTTAGTCAAAGATGCTGATTTTGGGGACAGTAAGTAAATTTTGTGTTTGCAGAACTTCAAAGGTGTCCATGTGTACTGTTGTATAAAAGCCTTGAGGGAACGTTATGTGGTTAAACTCACTCTCGGGGCCAATGAAAACAATCCTGCACGCTGTCACATAGAACCAGAACATTCTACCTAATGTTTTTTGCTTATTCAACAACAATCCTTCTGAGGACGACACATAATCCTCTTTAAGTTTGCAAAGCTCCCATTTAGGACATTTTTTTTTAAAAGAATGAGATAATATGCATATGATGAGCATCTTTTGAAGGCTCTGTAATTAAATCCATTGTCATCTCTTAAGCTTGTGTAGCCCAGGCTCTGAAACTGTACTTTAGAATAATAATCATCCCCTAAAACAATTCATTAGAAAAATAATTAAAATCCTTAAAACAAATAATCTTATTTTGTAATAAATAAACAGTTCATCTAAGCAGATTTTCATGTATTAAAAACATTTAAAAATGTGATTCAATTTTTTGTTTATTTATTTTTTAAAAGCCTGTTTAATAAAGAAAATTAAAAGAAAAAATATGCTTTGCCAAGAAAATAGAAACCTTGTGTGCCTTATTGTGAAGGGTTAGATTCCATGATCCTCAATTGGCAAACTCCGTGAGCTTCAGGTGATCAACCCCTTACTTCCTTTTCCTGGCTGTCTCGTGTTCATCTTGATGCACTACAAAATTAATTTGTTATCATCCGCTGGGTAAGAGAAGAAAATAACCTTCTCAACGAAGTTATATTGACCATTGATGATATCAAACAGTTGCTGATACATTAAACTTTGTAGAGCAGCATGTGCAGCCGGATAACTGCCGCTGGTCGAATGAGGTGAAATACTACAGAGCCGAACCATTCATACTTTGACTCAGTGGTGAGTGAGACACTGTAAAACCTGTTAGGTTGACTGTAAAGCGGCTGATATTTATGTTATAATGTGCTAACTACTGAATACTGTTTAAATGTTAATTTCATGTAATGTAAGAGGAGATTTTTAGTGCGTTCTTTCATTGTTGCAGAGGAAGATGATGAAGCATGCTGTGCCTTAATGCCTCTAAGTTACTGTTCATGTTTACTGTATTTAATGTAATTTTGACCATATTGAAGGGATACTTCGTGGTGTTTTATTTTATTTTTGTAAAATGATCTTCTGTTAGTTACTAATGCAGCTGTGATAAATTTAATAATTGATAACGGTTATGCATATAACTATACACCATTGAATACTTGAACATGCTTATAAGCAGCACTCTGAATGTATTTCTAGTTTCACTACTGAAAATGAACACTTGAACTTGATATACTTTTCTTGTACAACTAAACCTCTTTTGGGAGCATGATTTGAACTGATTGATACAGAACAGAGTGTTACTATTTGGGATTAATTCATGAGAGTTAGAAAACAGACATGATTTATACAGACAGTATGTGAATGTAACATGCCATTTGGATGCCATCTGGCATGTCAGGGTTTTTTTTTATTACCCCCTTTTGGTTGATGAAACTTTCAACGAGGACTGAAGTCACATCCCACCAGAAGCTGGAGCACTTACACAGAGAGTGAGGTTTCAGATTCCACGATTCAGAGATTCCCAGTTTGAACTGGGTGGCGAGCCAGACTGCACCACTGGTAGTGAAAGTGTGCAGGGTTCCCCAATGCTTCCCCCTCACGGACCATGTGGTAGGACCAAATGAACTGTTGCACTGACACTGATCAGTAGAAGGAACCCAACGAGATAAAGACTAACTTGGGAACAGCTTTTTCTGCTGGCTTTATTATTTTAATCTATTTTTTATTCATTGTTCGGCAGACTGTTGTGTTCAAATTGTTACTCATTTGTAATAACAAATGGCCACTCAAACAAGCTAATGTTGTCTCTGTCATTATTAGTGTTCAGAAATACTGGCTCCTAACAACTTAGTGTCTACTGATAATGTCAAGTCACCACTGTATTTTGATCTCTTTAAAGGGCCCTACAACTCTGATTTCAGTACTTTCAGTTGTCTTTTTGTAAAAAAAATTCTGTTTCTTGGAGAAAATAAATCTGTCTTTTGTAAACTTTAAACCTGTGTTTTTGTGCTTTGACGGTTTGGTCCATGACACTAGTCCAATTGCTATTATAGATCAATACTCACCGCAATTAGGGTTTCACTTGTCTGTAAACTGTTGGAAGTTATAAAATCGGCAAAATTTAAATGATACAATTTTGAGAAACTATTAAGGGATTCAACAATCTGTGACTGAGAAACACTTGAGACGCCTTTAGTACCAACAGTCGGAGAAGCTTGTTAAGACTTGTGAGTCAGTAAATGCCGGTAAACGACATCTCGACACCTAAGTCACTGTTTTTCTAGTCCTTTCTGAAATGTCCTGACATAGTTCAGACACTGCAGTGATTGGAAGTCAATGAACAGCAATTCTTGTGCCTATCATCTATCCTTTTCTAACATGCTCCTACTTCTCACTGATCATTCCTTTGCCTTGGGTGCTTAGAGGTCTCCTGCCTTCCCTGACTTATTTAGAACCTCTCCACCAGGACGAGGTCCCAGGTCCCAGAGCTTGGCACTGGAATTTGATTAGTCAGTGTTCCTTGAAGACCTCACAGCACACTTCTCTCATCTCACTCACACACAGACCCCACTCCCCTTGTTTTTTTTCTGTGGGACCGCTGTGACTGGCAGCTGTATTGAGCAGGATGAGAGGCGTGACACCAGCCCTTAAATAGACGAGTGTGATTTGAGCACGCCTAGTGACCTTATGACACTTGACGAAATGAGTATGACGCCTCCTGGGTGAGGCCAAGCTGTTTAGTGCTGTCCCGCCACCCTACATAAAAACTCTCAAGCACACATATGGACACACATCAATGATCCTCAAACTCTTCACACCCTACATACACGCCATGGACATGTGGTCAGGGGAGGCAGGTGTCATCATGAAAAGTAAAATAGCTAATAGTGTTAGCAAAAAATACATTTGTCCACTGGTCTATGCTATCAATTTTTTTTCTGTATGATTCCAACAATTTTGATTATTTTTATGTTCAACATTGCGGAATTTGTGCATTTCCTGTTCTAATACATGAGAGAAATGTGAGGTGCCACGATCACTATAGAGCAGTGGGGAATGTATCAATAGAAGAAGAAGAAGAAGAAGCAGCAGCTAGGTTTAGCTAGTAGCTAATGCAGCTAGCCCCGACGAGCTAGTTAAAAGCTTCACAAAGCTACAGATACATTCCACACCGCTGGCCTCTCAGTTATAATAGCCATATTATCCATTGCTGCGATTACAGTACATCTTCCGATCGCCGTTTTCCTTTCCTTCCATTCTTTTCAGAGTTCTATTCGTTTACAGAGAAATGGAAGTAACGACAGGACATGGTGATTAAAAGTTATTAAAATGCTCCACAAATGTCTTACAGTGTGGAAATGGCGACCCGTGCAATGTCGATCAATGGCCATTTTGCCCATTTTCTCTGTGTTTCCGGCATTCAACGGAGTCTCATCGGAAGGCCATGTAGCAGGTTGGGACACACAAAAAATTCAGTCAGCTCCAAGCCCTAAACCCAACAGGAAGTCCGCCATTTTGAAAAAAACGCTCATTTTCAAAATCTGTCTCCCCCTAGGGGGAACGTTGTACCCACCTGAAATTTGGCCAGCAGGCTACAGGACGTGGTGATTAAAATTTATTAAAACGCTCCACAAAAGTCTGGCGGCGTCAAAATGGCAGCCTGTAGAATTTCGCCAAAACGCCATAAAATGGGATGTGCTGTGTAACTTGCCTGTACTCGTGCCGATCTCCCTGAAACTGTACATGTGTGCGCTGAGGCCCAGCCAGATCATGTTACCAGCACGCCAAACATTTCTCAAAACTGGTCTTTCAGTCAAAACAGGAAATGATAAATTATGGAAGACCAACACTAGAGCTAAAAGGATTACTTCATTTACAAATAAAGATGAGACCATAAACGGTTTTCAGTTTTATAAAAATGTGGGATCACACTAAGAAAAAAACATTCCAATATTTTAAAAAATTAATTTTGACCTTAAATAAAATATTTAGAATCAGACTCAACAGCTACACCCCTCTATACTTTCGTTTGTATTGAATGAGTATGAACTGTGGAATTTCTATGGTAAATGTAGAACACATGGAAGGTGCAGAGCAAATGCGCTCTCTCTGCTCTCTCACACACTATAAATGTAATGTTCTTTCTTAACCAAATATGTACCTTACCTATGTGTTGATGAGATATGAAACATAACCAGTAGTCAATGTGCATGCTGCCAATTAAATAGTGAATAAGCGACTCTTTTGGGTTCATGTGTTTGTAAATCTGACTCTACAGGAGTCAGTGCCTCACCAGCCATTAGCCTCACTATAGTCACTGATACACACTGGTATACAGACTTGCCATTCTCATACATGCTGCACACTGACAGTTGTGTAGTTACCCAGCCTCTGCAAAGACCTGATATTTGAAACTTCAAATAGTCTCCACAACAAATATGGCCATTTATCATGTTTAGACTTAATCAAATATACACTAACTGCATGCCCTTGATCAAAAATGCAGATTTGGCCAATTCTGTATACTCTTGGCAAACATAAACTCTAAGTTATCCAATTAGCGAGCCAAGTCTCTAGGCACATTGAATGCCAGACAGTGCTACTGTAGATACACTTTCACCATCTGGACTGTATGCAACTGTGCAGTTCTCTGCTTCTCTGTGACCTGAAGTAGCCTCTTGCTAGGTGGTAACAGCATGCCAGACATTGGACAGCTGTCTCTGTCTCTCATTTCCTCCTGTACCATGCCTTACAATCAGCAAGTCATCAAAAAGTTTTTTAATTTCCAGCAGCAAAGAAAACTACAGTTGCACTCCCTTGGTTGCATGCCCCTGCATTTAGAGCAGATGATTCCTGCTCTTTTTTTTCTCACAAGGCCAACATATCTTGTAGGCTTTTTCCAACTGTAAGACAACCTGTGAGTATGCATGCTGCATGGCCAAGTATGCAACCTTTTGCTGACCCTTTTGCCACGTTCATGTTCCAGGTTAAGCTGCTGAGCCTCTGGGGAATCTCTACCACCCAGAACTACCACAGCCTCCAGCACATGAAGCCCTATCTCCCCACCTGATTAGCAATGCAGTGGAGATGTAAAGCCAGTTTTCCGGCAATGTTTCTAGTTTGGACCTAGTAGTACTTCTGTATCACTTTCAACATGGGAAATGTCTGAAGTGAACCATCACATTAATGGATAGACATTAGTCAGCAGCAAAATCAATATGAGCATCTTCAAAGAGGTATGCACACATTTGCACATGGAACAATAGCATTGATAACTTCATTAAATTCTTAAAATTATAAATTATCCCTGAGACAGCATGGAGAGCAAATCAGTCCAGACCAGGATCCAGTGTCAAAGATCACTGTGTCAGCATACGTGTTGTCACATCAGACAGGTGAGATGTCACACACAGACTGACAGTTTAGTTTCCAACTGTTCAGGACTATTTACTTATAGTTTATTACAAACCCGCAGTGTTAGACAGCAGTGGGAACCACGAGTGTCTCCAAAGAAACAGAGGCCTGCTGCATTTACGCAAGGGGCAACCGTAGTAACTACATTTGTTAGATTTAGCTCCAAATTATCCCAACATTGTCTAACAGCAGGTCCCATTGTTAACTCTTCTTCACCTCAGCTCAGACAGGTGAGCTGTCACAGAGTCACAGTTTGTCAGCTGCAGTTTAATATATTTTTTTTTACACTGTGTGAGCCTCAGGTTGAGTCCTAAACTCAGAAATAAACTGGTCTGTTAATTTGATCACTTTGATCAGCTGCTATTAGTTTAGTTCTAGTCTGTTATTATATTACACAGAAACTTTGAGGCTCTCTCCAGCACAGTGGGGGGTATGTGTGAATGCATCCGTGAGGAACATTAAGGGAAAAACAACACATGTCTGAATGACTAGAATGCCATCGCTTTAGTGGACTGATGAAGCCAGCAATGTTCCATGTCCCAATGGCTGGAATTGGCTTAATTGTGTCCAGTGGTGATTGGTGACCACCAAGGTGGTCACTGGAGACCCGGCACTGATCTCTGCAGGGGGTCTCCCTAGTCACACTACCGCCTGTCACTGTCAATCACACACACAAACACTTGCTAATGATGGATGTGTGCACTGTACCTCGTCAGACTTTCACTCCTCCTCACCTCTACTGCCAGTCGTTTGTGAAAAGAACAGGTCTAAATATATCAGTGGACATGTTCTGTCACAACAGGGGGTGACTGTGATTTAGGCTGTGAGGTGTTATAGCAGATTCAGCACCCTGGTGAGAATGCATAATCCCTCAACAAGCTGGCACTGCTCACTTGGCATGATTGCTTTATACCACCACAACCATCCTTGAGACAGGGATGATAACATTTGACTGTACTTATTTTAAGTTTGAGATCATTTTATGAGGTGTAATCAAAATAATTCTGCACTTATGAAACAGCCAAAATGTACCTGATTGAAATCTGGCTACAATCCTCTTTAAAGTAGTCCCCTTGTGCATTAAAACAGCACTTCCAGCTCTCTTATTATGCTTGGAATGTTCCCTTTAAGTCCTGTTCTGTAAATGTATCAAGCACTAGGATTGGTGCAACATGCACTGGATCTTCTCCACTGTGTAAAACTGCCAACTTTTCAACTCGTATTTAGTTTTAGGGAAGAAGACAAAATCACAGGGCATTAAATATGGCAGGCAGAGAGTGATGATTGTATCGGTACAGCCAAAAAAAAAAACCCATATGATAGAGCATCCACTTGCCATCTTTCCACAATTCAGGTCTGCTGTTCAAAATGTTGTTTAGCAGAAGCCTCAAGATGTTACAGTAGAAGTCCGTGTTAACAGTCTGACTTTGGGGACAGACTCATGGTGCACAACCCCAAAGAAAATGACAAGCATGCTCTTGGTGTGTTCCTGCTCTGATGTACCTTCTTAGGTCTTGGTGATTGCAGCCTCTTCCACTGCAAAGACTTCATGTTTGGTTTCTGGGTGGCAGATGTAAACCAACCTACCATCACTTGAGATAATCCTTGACATAGAGGTTGGGTCATTTCAGAAATGCTGATAAAGATTCTCACAGATTTTAACACTGGGCTACTTCAACAGGACATTGGTGAAATTGCAAACGTACAACTGCAAGATCTACGAATTACTGTTTGTACAGGAAAACTTCAAAAAGTACCAGGTCTCACTAAAAAAAACATCACAGTAGAAAGAGTGTTTCTGCATTATTTTTCAACAAAATCTATTTTAACTTTAATGTGCTTGGTCCAACAGTTTTCCAGCTTGGCTATCCCTGTCCCAGACAGGTGACAGCTTACTTTCCTAAATCACTTCACACAACTCAACTCAGAACGCTGCTTGTCCATGCCTAACCTTTAATGTGATGGATCACTTCAGACTTGTCCTGTGTTGAAAGTGATACTAGTGAAATGCTACTAGGTCTGACCTAAAGAAACGTGACTGAGGTGCGCATTCAGACATGACACCGACACGTTAAACAACGGAATAACGGAATAACGGAATGGAGTGCATGTCTGAAAGAGGCTTAAGTTGCAAGTTGGAGCCACGGTAGATCCAACTTGATCTTGTAGACAGTTTCATGGTTTGTCCCACCTTGGACCACTGTTGTTTGGCACATGCCACATCTGGGATTGCCTCACATACCTTTCCATTTCAGAGATGCTCTTGCCCAGTTGTCTGGCCCCACCAGCCAAGTGGATTTATACTTTTTCATTTCTGGAGCACCATAACCAAGTAGCTAGCAAAGTGTACAGAAAACATCTGCACCAAACCAAGACCTTGTATTACTTACAAATCTAGACTGACGAACTGATTGTGGCTAATCAACCAGACATTGTGGTGGTCGATGAACAGCAGAAGAAGGCTGTAGTGACAGATGCAGCCACAAGTAACAGCAACATTAAGAAAATAGAACACAAGAAGCTTGAAAAATACCAAGGGTTGAGTGAGGAGCTAGAGAAGATGTGGGGAGTAAAGGCAGTACTGGTGCCAGTGGTGATTGGAACGCGATACTGGGAGAGTAGCTTCAGTAAAGATATTTCAAGAACAAAATCTGAGATCTCTGTCCGAAAGGGCACAGGGTGAAGCATTGGTCATTCTAAAAAAAACAGTGCCATAAAGCTGGTCTCTGTTAACTGTGGATTGTTCTCCTGCTACCAGTGTGTTAATGGAAAAGAAGAAACACCTTCAAGAACACAGGACATGGAGTAGTTCTCATGAAAGGAAATGTTTAATTTAGAAAAACAAAAACTGATCTTCCACTCGTGAAATGTATAACATGTTATAACAAGACCAAGAAGCTGCAGAAACACCTAATTGTAAACTAAAGACATTGAATAAGCATGGGAACTATATACATTCACTTCAAAAAATATTCAAAACCCTTTACTTAATCGTGTTGCAGATCTACTTTGAAATGGATAACATTGTGTTCAGTGTCATGCATTGTAAACTCAATGATCTATAAAGACAAAGTGCAAATTATTCAGTTGGATTGGATGGCTAGCCACTGTTTTTACCGCCACAAAGCTGATGATCACCAGTGATTGATTGTCAGCTTTAGTTAAGATGAGCAGATCAAGAGCTTCATAAGGGCTGTAAACTGCGGGTGTTAGAACCATAAATTCAATCTCCAGCTGTTGTTTCATACTAATTCACAGTGGACTAAGTCATTATAGGAAACTGATGGGATTGTACAATAAGTAAATCCCAAATGAAGTTGGAATTTTGCTCTCAGATTTGAAGCAGTGTTGCACACAAAGCTGTTTACATTAACTGGCATTAAGTTACGTTATTGATTTTTTTGTGTTGGTGGAGGAATTTTTTTCCTGCAAGATCATCAACTCTGACTTGATACTGCACTAAGCAAACTTGGTGCGGCAGAGATAGAGAGAAAGTGAATAGATAAAGCAAGACAGAAAAAGAGTCAAGTCAGACTGAAGACGGTAGGAAAGGAGTGGATAGTGAAGTGAAGTAGCTAAGCAAAAAAAAAAGAAAAGGAGAGTAGAAAATTGAGAGGCAAAAAACTAATTGTGACATAGAAACAAAGAGTGAGAGAATGAAAATAGGTTCACAAATGATGCAAGAACGAGGGATTTGTGTGGGTAAAGGAGGACGAGCAGAGGAGGAGGAGCAATCGATAGAGAGGGGGAATCAATCTGCTGTCCAGAGAGGAAGACTGATAAGGATGAAGGGAGCATTTGTCATCACACAGTCGTGATACACACACACACACACACACACACACACAC
>NW_007577903.1:663956-704823 GCF_000690725.1 Stegastes partitus
AAAATAAATAAATAAATACTTTTTTTTTTTTTTTTTTTTAATCAAATCAACTCCATCACTATGGGGGTGGTTACAGACCCCCCTCAGTGCAGTCCCAAGCTATAAAATCAACTTTCTCAGTACAGGGGCTCAAAAATGCTGGTTTTAGGGAATATAAATCAAAATCGGTGATCAAACAATTCTCTTTGTCTAACAGAAATGTGTGACAACCTCAGTCTCTACCAACTGATTCATGAGCCAACAAGACTAATTTGAAGTATCCCTCAAAATCAACATTGTTAGACCTCATTATGTGTAACAGAAGGGACGATATTGGGCCTAACTTGTCCAAAACCGTGTCAGAAGTACCAAACAGAAAAAGTCCTGCCCCGGGATTCTAATTATAGGAATATGAAAAATTTAACCAACAGGACTTAATTAGTAAACTTGATGACAGTAATATATTCCACACTGTCAACATATCAGACGTAGAAATGACGAGAACATTTCACTTATTCCTTTCTCACTATTCTTGACAAACATGCACCACTTAAAAAAAGCAAAGCACGGGATTAAAAATAGATCAAACACATGGTTCTACACTGAACTATCTAATTTGTTCAAAGAAAGGGGCAAAGCCTAAGCCCTAGGGATACATACAGGTGAAGCAGTCCACAGGCTGGATTTAAGGCAGCTCAGAAATAAATGCACATCCTCCTTAAGAAAAGTCAAAATCAACTATCACACTGCACAAATCTCCAACTTCCTCACAAATCTGGCAAAATTCTAGAAAGCAGCAAACTCAGGTAACATCTCTTAATATTGTTTCAGTGTGGAACAGGTACGCAAAGCATTTCACTGTGCATTATACCGTGTATGACTGGGTTTGTGACCAAGAAAGACCTTGAATCCTTGAATCCTAACAGTAAATCCTCTATTTCTATGCCTGTCTATGACATATTACATTTAATAATTGCTTAATATCAAACACGCCAGGTATCTGTTACGCTTTTAATTCACACTTCGCTACTGCTGGGATTCAGTTCAATGTTTTGTATCCAGATTCTCTTTTTCAAGCATTGCATTGCTCGTTTCTTTGAGACTTTGTCTTTTTTGTTTTTCTGCGGTGCCTTGCATGTTTGCATTGGGGTCTGAGAGAAATGGCACTTCAATCTCATCTATGTCCCATACATATGGCAGAACTGAAAAAAATGTTGACTGACTTTGAATTTGACTTTATTGACCTCATCTGCCCTCTATAAACCATTCTTTAGACTCCTAGTTCACACTACAGACCTTCACTCCCTCCACTGTTACAGAGGCTCTACAAACACCCAGTCCCAGGAAAGCAACTGAGGAAGATAAACTAGATCCATATTTTTTTAAAGCTTCATGCCCCAGCTATTGCTGAACAAATTACATATATATTTAACCTCTCTGTCTCAACTGGACTGGTCCCTCAGGCCTAGAAGTCAGCGCATGTTATCCCATTGGATAAAAGTGGTGATAAAAATGACTTCAATAACTATTGCCCAATCTTCAAACTGCTCTGTCTTGTTATGGTCCTGGAGTCATTAGTTAACTATCAGCTCAAATCATTCCTCTTGCTAAATTCCATTTTAATTCCACACCAGTCAGGTTTTAGAGCAAAACACAGTACTGCCACTGCTATTACTCTGGTCACAAATGACTTAATATCTGCAGTAGACAAAGGGAAATACGGTGCGGCTCTCTTTGTTGATTTATCCAAGCATTTTATTCCATTAACAGCAATGTGCTGATTCACAGGTTACATGATATTGGTTTTGACTATATGTCATATAAATGATTCCACAATTACCTGTGTCATCGTCAACAGCATGTAACTCTAGGAAATGTTCATTCTGAATGTTTTCATCTGTCAAAAAGAGCTGCACAAGGTTCAATTCCAGGTCCTGTCCTCTTTACAATCTAATTATTATTATTAAATCAATAATATCTAATCGACCATGACAAATAGTTATTCCCATCTGTATCCAGATGAAACTGTTCTGTACTGCTTTTCTAATACTGCACAGTCAGCCATTCAATCTCTGCAACAAGCTCTTGAGCAATTGTAAAATGTGCTTTTTTTCAGTTAAAACTTGTCAATGCTAAAAAGACCAAATGTGTGCTCTTCTCAAGAGCCAGAGAATTCCCTGAAGGCACTTAAACACCACTCTAACTGGGGAGAGCTTCAAGACTCTCCGAATATCTTTGGCATCTATTTGGACAAAAAACCTCACTTTTAAATTCCATGTTAAAAAAATAGCCTGCAGGCTACGGCAAAAAAAAAAAAGAAGATATTTTTACAAAAACAGAGCCACTTTTCCTGTATTTTGCAGACAGCAAATAATCGAAGCAGTCTTCTGTCCTATACTATGGAGATGCCATTTACAAAAACACCTCAGTTTTCCCACTGAAGGCACTGGATTCAGTTTATCACTCAGACCTCAAGATTCATTACCTGTGACAACTTTTCTACTTATCACTGCTTATGGCATGGAAAAGTTGGCTGGCCATCTCTAGCAGTAAGGCGAGACAGGCATTGGTTTCTGTTTAATTATAAAGCACTGAATGCAAATTACCACAACACATAAATTTGGCCCAAAATTACTTTTCAACTCACTGAAGCGTTTGGCTCCCGTTCAAAGCTGTCATGGAGCGGGTCAAAGGCTCAAGCATGGACGACAAAAGCACAGCAGACAGCACTTTAATTACAAGAAATGTATTTACAATAAATATGTACACATATGTTCAGACAACGCACGGCAACAGGTTAACATTACAGAACACCACCCAGGTGAGAGATAAGGGAGCAGATTTAACAATCTAGCAGACAGAACTAGATTTGTCAGACACCAAACAAGAGAAGGGGGTAAACTTAGCTGGCAGCCTGGTAGGGAGAGCGGTCACAGGAATGTGGATGAAGTCTGGTGTGTGGCGTGGCAGTGCGGTTGGCGGAGCAGTTGGAATGGCATCTATGACCGGTACAGGCCAGGTGGAGGTTTCCATGAGAAGATCCAATAAGACCAGGTTGGAGATGGTTGATTCACGCGATGATCCACAGGACTGGCAGACAGAACACTCAAATGGAGCACTAACTGAAGGTAAACACAGGTTAGAGCATGAACTGAAAGATAAACAAACTGAGAATTGGCTGGGCAGACTGGCTGAGGTTATTCAAGAGTGAAATATAGGTCAAAATAGACACCATTATCTTGTGCTAATAAACTGAAAGGCACAGTTAGTTTGTGAAGACAGTTGCATAGTTAATATTATTTTGGTTACTGAGTGTTGCTGAGTAAGTCTCACGAGATGTGTATGATGTGATCTCGAGGTGTATTCAGTGGCAATGGCTGTATCAATGTGTTCTCCCTGTGAGTTCTGTGTTCATGTTCATAAACCCGAGGGTAATCATTCATTCGGACTCTCCTGTGAATGAATCTACAGTTTGTGGTTTGATAATAATGTGTATTAGAAACTGATGCAGTTTATTGCTTAAATGTATCATCATCATGTGGCAGACAGAGAGCAGGCAGAAGATTCATGTGAAGAGCAGACATTGTTCTTGCCAAAAAATAGAAGACTAATGAATAAAAAATGCTGCAAAGGATGGAGTTGCTGAGGTTTTTGTATTTCAACAGGCAGAAAACCCACATAAACAGACTAAGGCTAGCATTAAACCTTGATTATACTTCCCTGCAGATATGCACACGGACAGATAAACACCCACAGGCGCATATTTATTGCTCTTCTAGTCTGTAATAGTCTGCTTGGACATTTCCTTTCCATATGGTCACAGTAGGTCAAATCTTCATTTCCGTGCATACACACTACTGCTGAGCTATACACACTTCTGCCCTTGTCATTTTAAGTATCCCCCTTTGTCAGTGTAGCTTCAGTTTAATAGGGCATGAGCACTACAGTGAGAGGACCCTCTTGAAACTGAAGGAATTATTCTTTTTTCTTCTTCCTCTTCTTTAGGGCACCCCACAGTCACATTTGTGAAGGCCTAAACATGCTCAAAAACTTTTGAAAATTTGCACACACATCAGAACTGGCAAAAAATTTGATATTTATGGGCATGTGTGACTCAAAATGGCTCTGTCGCGCCCCCTACAAAATTTGCACATTTCTACTACGGGCAGGACATTGTATATACATTCACAAAACTCGGTAGGCATATGTAACACATCAGGGCGCACAAAAAAGTCAGTAACAGCAAAACCCTAAACCCAACAAGAAGTCCGCCACTTTGGATTGTTTGTTTCTCCACCCTGAGCAAACTCGTCCTAGGTGGTAAGTCACATAGATAGCGTGTAGAGTACACCTTGAAGGTAAAAAGTTATCAAAAGCTCTGCACTACGTTGAAGGGTGTGGCTGTGACAGCCCTCTGGTTTTTGATCCTTCGCCATGAAACAGGAAGTCACAATCACTTACAGTGTTTACCTGCAGACAACAGGAAATGACACTTTGGTGTGCTACTGTTAGCCCGTTGATCATATTAACATCAAATTTGGCAAAATAAGTCTTGACACACTGATGATGACTCATGGTGAAAATTGTGCATTTATCTCAATGCCAATGCAGCAAATTTCGATTTTTCGCCATGAAAACTCAAATGTTCATATCTCAGCTGCAGGTAATCGAATCTGGCTCAAACACACATGACTGACAATAGTCCATGTCTGAAGACATCCACATTGTAAAATTGAGTGATAGTCATAGTGCAGTCTGTGCTCACGTACAGGTGCTGCAGCACAGATCCAGATGTAGCATTTTCACAGCCATTCTATTTTTATTACCCCATTCAGGTGAAAGGGGGACATGAAGATGCAGAGCACAAACCACACACGTGCAAACGTGTGCATCTTCCCAGCCATTGTTGTGTTGCCTGGCCATGTTTGTTTATGACTGCATTCAGCCGGCTATGGTGGGAATCTCTTAGCCTTACTCACAAGAAAACAAAGACAGAGAAAGAAAGTCACTGTTGTCATCTTGAGCTCTGCGGTCATCCTTTGGTCAACAAGTTATTTTCATTACTGGACTTTGGCCAGCTGGCAACAGACAGCAATACACACAGACACTGGACACACACACACACACACACACAGACACTGGACACACAGACACTGGACACACACGCAGAGACAAGGGGGGGAGCTCCCTGTCCAAAACAATAGACATAAATATAGCAGCCTCTGGGAAAAAGAATACAAATGCTGTGTCCATCCCTGCACTGAGTAGTAACACCCAGTCCTGAGTTTCCTGTTCTCTGAACCCCAAACAGAGAGGTGCATGCTGGGAGGGTGGACACCCCTCTTCCCTCTCCTCCACACCCCCAAAAACTGAGACAAGTCAGTCACTCCAGATTCACATGGCAGTCCCTTGATTTATATTCCTTGTTCTTCTTGTTTCTTTGCAAAAATGCTGATATTAGTGTCAAGGCCAAGAAACATTTTTAGGCCATTCAGGTCTTTCAGCTAAACTGTGCCCTCACCCACAGAAAGCCCGGGGCTATCTTAACTCGTTTTCTTTCGTGTATTCCAGGGCTTCATTTAAACCTGGCAGTACATGTCAAAATTTAATCGAAATAGATGTGTTTTCACAAGCAATCCGAAGATTTTATGACCCCAAAAAGCTCCATATTGTGCTTTGATAGCTGTGTTGTGGGTCACCAGGCCCTCAGACAACCCTTAATAATATTTTTATAACAGTTGAGCTTTTGTTGATGCTGGTCTGGACTGTACATTTCAGCTTAAACTCTTGTTTATGACATTTACATCAAGGGTTGATAGATCCAGTAGAGTCCAAGGTAGAGCAGTTCTGGGCATTTGGAAAGAAATAAAAAACATCTTTTGAGTCAGCTTTATGAATGCAGAAAGTATGTCCAAGCCTTGTGGTTGTGGGAAGCACATTTTCCCATGGTTTTAAAGTCATCACTTCTGAGATTTTCTATCATATGTTGAGCTCAATTTAAGTGTAAGAACTGTGGACAAAAAAAAGATGTAATTTGATATTTTTTTAAATTGTAATTTCTAAATATAAGATTATGTGGTACAAACACAATACTGGCCTTACAGAATTGTTAGACGCTCAGATGTTTGACATAAGCTTTGCAACTGCAGGTTATTGAAAGAGTCCACGCTTCGCAATGGACAAATGGTTTAAAAGTCTGGGTTCTGCTGCCAAATAACAGTCATGTAAAAAATGATGAGACCACCCTTATTTTCCTCAATTTCTTGTTCATTTTAATGCCTGGTACCACTGAAGGTACATTACCTGAAGAATACAATGAACACGATAAAAAATGCATCTGATTACATCATACTTTATGTCCTATTTGACATGCTTCAGCTTAATTGTATTCCCAGGGTATATAAGAGGCCATTTTATGCCATAAGCAGCACTGCACATGCAAAGTCCTAGAGTGGTTTCCTGCTTACATTCAAGCTGTAGCACAACTCAGAAGCTGTCAGCTCTCACATAATGCCTAAAACAAAAGAATTATGAGAAGCCACAAAGACAACCATCTTGGCACTGCTCGAAATTGGTATGAGGGACAGAGAGACAGGTAGTGAAAAAACTGAAGACCTCAAAGACATGGTACTACCAAATTGCTAGCTGGTTGTGGCAAGAAATGTCTTTCTACCCCATGACATGACCGTGCACTCATCCGTTTCTGTGTCAGGAATCATTCTCAGACCTCCAGGGACCTTAAAAATGAGTGGGCACTGTCCAGAAATGTGACTTGTTTGGCAAGGACAGTTCAAAACCGACTTCTTGAAGCTGGTCTAAGGTCACACAGGGCATGGAAGAAGCCCTTCATCAACAAAAGACAGAGGAAAGCCTGGTTAGTCTTTGCTGGGATCACAAGGATTGGACTGTTGATGATTGGGCTAAGGTTCTCTTCAGTGATGAATCCAATTTTCAGTTGATGCCCACTCCAGCTAAATTACTGGTTAGGAGGAAGCCTGGAGAAGCCTACAGACCAGACTGTTTTGCCCCTACAGTAAAACATGGGGGTGGATCAGTGATGATCTGGGCTTGTTTCAGTTTGGGTGGAACAGAGCAAATAAAATTGTGTGAAGGGTGAATGAACCAGGTCATGTACAGGGCTACTCTTGAAAACAGTCTTCTTCCATCAGCTGGAAAACTCTTTCCTGCCTCCATTGACTGGATTTTCCAACAAGACAATAACCCTTGCCACATGTCAAGGTCAATTAAAGATGGAGAACCAGAACATTGGAACCATGCCTTGGCCTGCTCAATCACCAGATCTAAATCCAATTGAAAACCTGTGGAAAATCATCAAACGCAAAATGGAAAACCACAAGCGCAAAAACAAAGCAAATTTGTTTGAATTTGTGCAACAGGAATGGGCTGCTGTGACAACAGAACAATGTCAGAAGCTGGTGGAGAACATGCCAAGATGCATGGCTGCAGTCACCAAAAACAATGGTTATGCAATCAAATATTAACTCCTGTGTGTATCATGTGACTAAAACAGACAGAAAAGAAAATATGGAATGTCTAAAATGTCCCTGTTTTTGGCAGTACAATGCCATAGCTGTTGATGTAAGAACTTAAGTGATTTTGATTATTATCATGAAAACCATGGAAAATGGATACATATCAGCTCTTAAATTAAACTCTATTGAGCGATTTTTGTTGTTATCATTAAATTGTCCAAACAAATGTACATTTAGTTGTCATTTAGTTGTCATTAAAATGACCAAGAAATTGAAGAAAACAATATTTTTTTTCTCCATAATTGTATAGTAGTGAGTTCATCAAAACTGACGTTAATACTGACCTGTATGAAATGTATTGCCATGATGATGATTTTTAGTATATATTAATATTCAGTTTGAAATACTATCAAGTAAGTAACAATAATACAGGATTAACACAAAAAGATGTGAATAAAGTACAGAATGGTCTCATAGGCATGTCCAGTATTTTTGTTCTTTTTCCACTAGCCTTTTTTTTTTTTTTTTTACAGCTGTGTGATGATCAGTGCAGTGATGTCAGAGCATGTAGCTGGCAAAATTATTTTAATTCCCATGGTTAGCTCACTGCATCACAGGCTCTGAGATCACAGCAGTGATTCTATGTGACCCTCCCTTCCCTAAGAAACAGGCACACAATACGCCCACTGCAATAGACCCAGAGGACTGTAAAGCTGTGTGCAGCCTTTGTGTGCACACACTACTCAGTACTCATTGCTTTTGGCATGTGTGATGAAACACACAGGCTGCCTCTACCACACACTGTGAAAAGTGTCGCTGGAAATCACAAATATAAGAGGTAGTTCCTCTGATGCAACACTGAAAGTCTTGTGTGTATTCAAGAAGAAGCAGAAATGCATCTGGAAAGGTTGTGAGGATACGGGGAGTGAGTTGGCAGGAGGTCAGGCGGATCTGTGGGGGTAGCAATAGGCCCTGTGGGCTGTAACCTTTACCTCAGTAGGTCATAGGTTCAAGGCCCAGGTGGAGCTAAAAGAACCAAGAACTCCAACAGACAGTAAGCCCCAAGACCAGCAGTTACAATACAGACACATCTGACATCCAGAGTATTAACAACAGACATTGCATATTTGTTTGGAAGAAAATCTGTTTATGGTTTATGTTTCAACTGAGGCACATCCCCAAATAGCAATCAGGTTTTTGGCTTTTTGACATTGTTGTGTCTCTTGTCTCAAGCAAAACTGCACAGTCAGGCTAATCTGAATGAAAGATACTTTGTCTCCCAGTGATGTAAGATTTACATTGAATCAAGATGATGTAAGATTTAGTGCAAGATTGCAATTCAAGGACACATGGCTTCAATACAGTATTGTAGCCAATATCTATCTGATTCATATCACAGATTTAAAGAGCAACTATTTTCCTGTTGACTGTTAGAAGGCAATAAAAGGATAAGGCTGCTGGTTTTTTTGTTTGTTTGTTTGTTTTTATACTTGTACAAATTTTACACCAATTCTCCCATTATACACAATGTACAATTTGTTAGTCAATCATTGTGTCATCATCAAATACATTAAGATGTGAGGCATTACCATATGCCACATCAGATGGAAAATAATCAACATCTGTAACTCTTCTTGCAACTGCAGTGCTAATGCAGCCAAAGGCACAATTTAAATCAGTTGTGAAACTTGCAATTTGTCCAAGTCAGCTCTCTTTTCGATCTTGCTAACCACCACTTATTACCACTTAAATGAGTGGGGCCAAAGCCAGGTATAGGTATGAGGTATATGTACCTGAAAAAAGATTTAACTTAGGCTTTGCAGACTGTGTGTTCCTCAGTCCGTCTGCGTCTCTGTCAGAGGAAGATCATTGTAGTCGAAAATAGTCCTTTTGTTGGCTTGGAAGGAAGTGATATTGTGGTGGGGGTGCGGGGCGGGGGGGTTGAGAACAGAGTGAGGTCATGAGGAGGATAAATGACCTTGGAGACAGTCGCTTACTCAGGTTCCCACTAGTCCACACACATCAGTGCACACACACACACACACACTCACACTCAGGCCACACACACAGCTGGACACACACACAAACATACAGTCAAGGTCAAGATGCATAGAAAACAATAATACAGTAATTTATTTGAACACAGCTTTGGCTGGGTTTGAAGACTACAAGTTTGAAATATGATTAAAATCTGAGGATGTGGAATTAGAAAGAAGTAATCTTTCCAGATCTCTGTAGGCAACTCTTCATTTTTGCTTGAGGCTAAAGGCTCTGGCATATACAAGCATAAACCCACCCAAATCCCTGACTGAAATGTCAGTAGACTGGTTGCAATGTGGGTAATGTAGGTACCTGTTCTGACAAGAAACAACAATGTGTGGAATAAAAAAAGAGACAATAACTCCACTAATGCTGAATCAGTTTTGATCCTTTGTTTTTCCAGCTATCTGTTGTGAGTTTCGCTGTATTAACGAAGCGCAATGCGGATTTAGTAAAGTACACTTTTAAGGGTATTTTACAAAAGTGTAAAACCTTCAATCCACAACACACAGTTTGACTAATTTTATTTCCAGTGGAAAGCCAAGCACTATAATTTAGACTGTCTATGTTTTAGCGCATTGATACTTTTCTCTTGAGTTTCTAAGACTGTGCCATCTGAGTACAAGCTCACCTTGGACTGGATCCATTAGCAGAGGAACCAGAGACTTAACGTAAGTCTGTTTAAAAAAAAAAACACAAGACTTCAAAGCTGCAAATTCAACATGTCACACTATCCTGAAAGTCGACGACAAAATAATCACGAGATAGCATCACATGAGAATCCTGGATCTTCTTAGGTGAGCACTGGAAGTGAACACATGAGCGTGAGGTGGAAGGGATAAGTTTGTGTCAGGATGTCATCAGGGTGTATCTGTCTCCTGTAGCGACGGCCCTGTCACCGTTCCCTCATCGACACCGCCTCCTATGCCATGTTACCAGCTTTGCAGAGCAGCCACCTGCTGTGATGTCACCATCTGTGACTCATTTACCTGTCAGCACACACATACACACACACACACACACACACACACAAACGCAGGGATATTAGCGCATTAATGTACTACAGAACCTGTGAAGATTCTGAAATTGCACAGAAAGTTGACATGATTTTTAATCTATAAAATGTCTTATCTGTAAATTCCATTGCAAATCTTGTTCGACGAAAAGTGCTCTAACTTCTTCTGTAGTGCAGTGATTACATGTAATCACTGAAGATGTCTAAACTGGACTTTTTCTGTTGCTCTCTCTAAAAAGAGCAAACAAACCCAAAGTACAAACTTATGTTGTTGGAAAAGAATGTGAAAAAGCCAAACCTTAATCTCTCTCTGTCTCTCTCTCTCTCTCTCTCTCTCTCTCTCTCTCTCTTTCTCACACACACACACACACACACACACACCTACTCACACAGGTTCTAATTAGTGACATAGAGGTGATGATGATAGGGAAGGATTCACACAGCGTTGGTCTGACAGCTTCATCAGTTCCACTATGGTGAGGACAGATGGCTCAACCATCTCCCTGGACTAACTGTAAAAACACACACACACACACACACACACACACACACTACATTCACACTGATGCAAACATACTGTGCTTGGCAAGGCAAAGGACACACAAATCGGTAACAGCGAGCTATACATTAACCTCATACACAACATAAACACACAACAGTAGCTGCAGACAAAAAAAAATGTGAGAAAGACTGTGACACTCGTGTTTAGGTTTATTTGACATCGTAACTGCAATTGTTTTACATCCAACAAAAGCCTATATGTTTGAAATTTAGCAATACTTGTCCACCAGTTTGCCATCTCACATGATCAGTATTAACTAGTGAGGGGGGAATGGTCGGAAAACCAGCATGCTGCTTTTCTGCTTGCTTGTCTTTATTGAGTGCATCATTTTTTAACACGTGCAAAAGTACAAAACAAACTTTCCTGCAAACTGAGACACAGAGGAAACGTCACAAGCATATTTGATCATTTTATGCCACTTTGTGCTCTGTAATTATCTTTAAAAGGAGAATAGCGAGGGGAGCATGGTAAGAAAAGCAGCATGCTGCTTATGTGTATTGAGTGAGGGAAAGGCTCATCACCCCCTACTGGAGCTCCAAGGCATTACAAGCAGATCGATTCACATTTCAACCATATGGGAAGGGAAGTGTATTACTATCAGCCACTATACAAAGCATTACCGGTGGATTGGCATTTAATCAAACTATGCATAAATGTATCTGTATCACTGTTTGCTATTACCCACCACAGAAGCAGCAGAGGACAGTACATCCAGCAGCCCATTTCACAACGATAGACTCTGATGATGGATTAATCAGATTTTAGACAAACATTTATCTGTTGCACAAAGCAGTTCAAGTCCTTACGATTGCTGTGCTGTGTGTGTGCTTGAAGGTTTCAATGACTCAAAACACCAAATGTAGACAGCCGATATTGCTGACCGACTGAAACTTCTCCTCTTATGGTAGGCAGCATGAAAATTTCCCCAACATCAGCATTAAACTGGAGGACAAGGGATGGATATAAGATGGTGATGCCCAGTTTTTAATCAGGTTTGTCAGATTATTACACTCAGTAGCTTAACGTGTCCCAATAACATTACATGTATCAGACTATGCCATGTACTATTATAGCCTTGGTGATGTTTACTTCTTGTGGATGCTGTCATGGTGAGTGATGTCAGAGTTTCCACTTATCATGAACTTGAAGTGAATTAGCCACATATTACACAGGCACATGTCCAACTTTGAGAGCTGTTCCATCATACAGCACACAAGCAGGATGTCTGAAATGCAACACATTAGTATATCCCACTGTTTAATGAATTTTGAGCAAACTAACGCTTTTTTAAAAATTATTTTATTTTTTATCAAGACAACAGGAAAAGCTAAAGACGCTATAAAAATTATGCTAAAGCTTTACAGAGGGCAGTTTCCTATATTTTGAGGGAAGCAGCTGAGTTTTTTGGGACCAACAGTAATGTTCCTACTGGCGTGTTTCCAGCCACATGGCTGAGTGCTGCACTGACAGGTAGGGAGAGAAATCATGGAAATAGTCATTCATTCGGCGGAACTGGCTCTCTTCATTCTGATCACTTCAAAGAATTTGTTCTTTTGATCACTTTCTTACTGCTAACTGCCCACAACTTGTTTACCATGACTTTAGGACTGCTTCCAGTCTTTGTTGGTGCCACGGTGTTGCTCTCAGTTGTAGTTGGGTCAGTCAGTACCTTTGTTAAAGAGCAGACCCCTGAGCTCTCACCATTCACACCAGCCCCCTGCTGTAGTGTCAGAAACTTTTGCCAAACAATGAAATTTGATTTTATTCAGAACAATGATATCTACCCTTACATCATTATTATTACATTGCATGATCATAAATAAGTCATTCTTTATGGATGAGTTGCTACTAATATTTCTAATTTAAAATATTTGATCTGTCAGGGATTACAAGCTTAATTCATGTCATGCATGCCAGAAAAACTCGATCGGTGACTGTGATGGAAAAAAGCCCTGGTGCTCCTTATTTGATCCATGGAACAACTGTTAAACAACTGTTCTGATACAGTAATCTCCTACAGCATACAAGATGATCTTTAGATAGGGGGGAGGCTTAGCCTTTCCTTGACTCTGCTTTGTGGACATCAGGAAGTAAATTAGCATCAAAGGACACAGCACCCTAATCAATCACAGATGCTTTCTGAACCCTCAGCAGTTTGAGAAATGCTGAAGTAATTAACAATTACCAGTTCAAAGAGTACGTGATGGGCGATCCAAGACCGACCAGAATGTACAGTGCCGTGAGAAAGTGTTTGCCCCCTTCTCAAATTATTATTATTTTTTTATGCATATTTTCCCTACTTTAATGTTTGAGATCAAACAGATGTAAATATCAGACAAAAATAACCCCAGTAAACACAAAATGCAGTTTTTAAATGATGATTTTATTTATTAAGGAAAAAGAAATATTCAAACTTACCTGGCCCTGTGTGAAAAAGTAACTGCCCCCTAAATCTAATAACTGGTCGCGCCACCCAGTAACAACTGAAATCTAGAGCTGGCAATGAGTCTTTCACATCTCTGTGGAAATATTTTGGCCCATTGTTCTTTGCAGACTAGGCCTCTGCAAAACCTTCATTTAAAAAAAAAATTTTTTTTTTAAAGCTATTCAGAAGTGGACTTGCTGGTGTCTTTTGGATCGTTGTAAGCAAGTTTCCAGGTCCTGAAGCAGCAAAGACGCCCCAGACCATCACACTACCAGCACCATGTTTACTTTTACAGCAGATGTAGCAAGACACACGCCTTCCAAAAAGTTCAACTTTGGTCTCTTCAGTCCATCGAATATTCTCCCAAAAGTGTTGGGGATCATTCAGATGTTTGTTTGGAAAAGTAAGGTGAACTTTTATGTTCTTTTTGGTCAGCAGTGGTTTTGGTCTTGGAACTCTGCCATGGATGCCATTTTTGCTTAGTCTCTTCCTTATTGTTGAGTCATGAACACTGACCTTAACTAAAGCAAGGGAGGCCTGCAGTTCTTTACATGTTGTCCTGGGTTCCTTTGTGACCTCCTGGATGAGTCGTCGCTGTGCTCTTGGGGTAATTTTGGTCGGCCGGCCTCCTGGGAAGGTTCACCACTGTTCCATATTTTCTCCATTTGTGGATAATGGCTCTCACTGTGGTCCGCTGGAGTCCTAAAGCATTAGACATGGCTTTGTAACCCTTTCCAGACTGATAGATGTCAATTACTTTATTTCTCATCGGTTCTTGAATTTCTTTGGATCGCTGCATTTTGTTGCAGCTTTTTGAGATCTTTTGTCCGACTTCATTTGTCAGACAGGTTATATTTGAGTGATATCTTAATTGAACAGGTCTGGAGGTAATCAGGCTTGGGTGTGATCAGTGAATTTGAACTCAGCTTTGCAAAAAAAAAAAAAAACATGATTAGCCACAGTGAATTCACAATTTAACAAGGGGGACAATTATTTTTTCACACAGGGCCAAGTAGGTTTGGATAGCTATTTTCCCTTAAAACATTCAATCCTCATTTAAGAAATACATTTTGTGTTTACTTTGGTTATCTTTGTCTAATTTTTAAATTTGTTTAATGGTTTTAAACATTTAAATGGGGGAAATATTCAAAAAGAAGAAGACTTTGAGAAGGGTGAAAATAATTCGAATCCAACTTTTGTCAAATTTTGAGAGTACTCCAGCTGTCTGTTCTGTGTGTGTGTTGGAAAGGGGAAAAAATGTCATACTGTACTGAAATGTGGGCACAATGTTTGTCTCATTCCAGAATTGCATTTCATTTTATGTATCAAAAAAACAAAAACCACAACGAAAACAGGTCCTGTTGTTCCTCATCAAAGTTAAACATGTCATGTGCGCACAGGACTAATGTAGCAGTTTGAGGAACACAATAAAAATGGTTCTTTATTTTATTAAAAATAAATAATTATAAAAATGATCTATTCCAATGACATGTCATTTTTTGTTACTCTTCAGCAGCTCCATTCATTCATTTATCTGCAGCTTAGCAACTTGGAACATGTTCTCAACATTATGTTGCATAGTGTTATCAGCCATTTTAAATCTGTAGTGCTTACAGAGCACCTCAAAGGTTGGCCTATGTCTAAAATACCCCCACATTTTAGATGATGAGGTTTTTAGCTGCAACTTGTTCTCCAGAGGAAACCACGCTTTGGCTGTTCGCAGCCGTCTTTACAATGTACCTTTGTTGTAATTGGTGAGTTTACGTTAGCGAGTGCGGTTTCATGTTTTTTGTTTTTTATTGTTCTGTAGAACCACATATTCAAACAAGTTCAAAATCAGCACCACTTCCAAAGATCATCAATAATACACTTACAAAGTTGGAATAGGATTGGATGAGTGGCTGTCCACAAACACACAAAGAAAGATTTCTGGATTTGGTAGTTAGAGGCATAGACCCATGTCTTCAATTTATGCTCAGATATTTATGTTCTAATGTTTAAACTGGTTTAAACTGATTTACCTGAAGATGTACAATACATCTTATTTGCAGACACTCCCTGTTCCTCTCACAGTGAAAATAACTTTACACAATATTACCTTGCAGCATCAATTAAAGTTGTACCCATGTCTTTTAAGTTGAGCAATTTGAAAGACTGGAGACAGTTGCCTCTATGTGGAATCTACAAACGACGTACTCGTTTGATATGTCAGAAGGTTCTATTGTTCTGGCTGTAATCCTATTTCCCTCTTTAAATTACTACTGGCAATTTCCTTTTCCTCCTCCACAAAGCTGATGCTGATGACTTAATTGTTTTCTTACTGGTTTCGAACTGGCCAACATGATGAGCCTCTGGGAACCCTTCATGTTTACCGTCAGCCTGAGGGCATGTAATCTGGTGACACAGCTTGTGTGAGTGTGTGAATGTCCACAAGTAAATCTCCCCATGTGGATTTCATGTTGGGATTCTTTACACCAAGCTGCACAAGTATGTGTGCAGGTTCAAATATGTGTGTGTTGTTTGTGAGTCAGTGCATGTGCAGACTGCTCACGCACATTAATGGCAGGAGAGCTTAAGCCCACCTTGTAGCGATACGTGGGAAGCCAGCCGAGAGGGCTTCCTCCCTGCTTTTTCAACCGAGTGATTACCAGCCACGGAAATGCTAATGGCTGTTTTGATAACCATGGACAGGGGCTAAAGCATTTGTTTTACTACGTAATCTGTGTCTGGCCTGCACAGCCCCAAGCCTGTTGACTTTAAATGTTGAGGGGATATTGCTGCCTCTGCAAAAGTGACTTTCACCAAAACTACCCTGTTCCTCTCAACGTGCTGAGTGACTTAAATTAGAGAACCTACCCAGCAGCTTTGGCTTTGCATTGTTGAACTAAGAGCACTTGATTTATGTTTGAGGCAATTGTTTGAGAACACTTACGAAGGATTTAAAAGCTAGATTGTCCTTTCTTTTTTTCTCTTTTTTTTCGCAATCACTGATAAATGAGCTGCTTCATACTCAGGACTTTAAATGGAAAGCATGTTTGGTTAATGGTCTATTTCAGGGCAAACCCCAAAGATGCTAAAATGAATTCTCTTGAAGAATAAGGCAAGTTTAGTGACACATCAGAATAATCCAAGACTAACATCTACATGCACTGACAGGAATAATTAGCATTAGTACTACAATTAGTTTGCTTCTTAACTAGACTGGATGAATGACCCAGACTAGTTACTCAGTGACCAGCAGCTAGTCGTCACAATACTACACTGGCACCTGTTAGAAAAAATGTTTGTTTTACACATCTAAGGCCTTGTCCACACGTAGCAGGGTTTTTATAAAAATATCCTCCCCCCTACACACCACCTCGTTTTTAGAAAAGAAATTCATACATACCTAACCACATAAGTGTATATGAGCATGCCAAACCTTTAGGTGGCAGTAGGTCCCCAAATCCTATCCAATCAGAGTAAGCTTCCGTCCCTCTACGTCATAAAATAACCGTCCTCAACGTCGTCCTTCGCCACAGTTTTGAGGGCATCCACGCTGTTTCCAAATGTAAACACAGGTCGCATATGTGACGTAAGAACACATGTTGTCGCAGGCAGTGACGTTTCAAAACCTAAAACCCCCATTATGGATGTCCACATACAGACGCATAAACCAAGTATTCGCAAATCTTCACTTTGGTCGGAGGTTTTTGGAAGAATCGTTTTTAATGCCATAAATCTGCTCTTTCGTGTGGATGACAGACCAATTCAGAGAAAAATATCTTTGTTTTGTAAGATATCCTGCTACGTGCGGACAAGGCCTGAGAGTTCCTCTGGCAAGTTTTGACAGTGGCAGTGTTGAGCTCAGCTGCAGGCCACATCCTCTCTGCCTGAGTGCATCAGGTCTGGGTATGTCTACCAGCCTGAAGGCAGCAGCTCGAGTGCACCAGGTGGAGGCGATCTGGTGGGTTTGGAGGCACTCACACAGAGGACAACAAGGAGCAAGCAGTGTGTGTGAGAATGGTTGAAGAGTCTGGACTTGGAAAAAGGTGACTGCAGGACTATGTAATGTGTCTTTGCAGCTTGCATTGGGGTTGTTGTGAACAGTGGTCTAATCATGTGATTCAGTTCAGGTTAAAATATAATGTGTTAAAAAAGTAATGTTATTAAAATGTCATGTTTATTGTCACGTGGGTAAAAAGTACCGTTAAAAATGTGAGGTAGTTTAAAAGACGTTTGAGCAAAAAGTAATTTAAGAATTGTGATTTTTGTGTATTTATGGGAGTTAAAAGCTGCCAAAGTTTATAAGGTTAAAATCATCATTAAACAGGGCTTTGAAATGATTTTACTTTATTCTGAGTGCTTTAAAGATGCGCATTTTTTAATTTATTTTCAAGAGTAGTTTGTAGTGGTTTAAAAATTAAGTATTTGATTTTGGGTTTTGTTGATTGATTGTGGTTTCTTGGGTTACATTTTCTTGAACTTCTATTTGTGTTTTAAGGTTTTTCACCTGTATTGTCCTTGATGACTTTCAAAATAAAAGAAAGATGAATCTTGGTCTCTCAGTGAATTCCAGTCCAATCCTCTGAAGCAAGCTGCCGTTTCAAGTGGGGGAAGCTGCAGGTTAAACCTCACAAGCGTGAGAAGCACTCGACAGGCAGTGAAAACGTTGCAGTGGTTAGTTGGCAGTTGCCAGCAGCAACATACATTTTACCTTAATTTGTAAAAATGGAAGCAGTGCATGCTAATGTGCACACCAAATTATGCCTCCATGGTGAGTGTGTGACTGTGTAAATCTGCTCTTACTCCCATTATCCTGTGTCTGTGCTATCCATAATAAAATCAGGCTTAACCAGTTCTGAGCTCCAAAGAGCCTCTCAAGGGTGGACCCCGTATTTAGCATCTCAAAAGTCTAAAAAAATGTTGTCCATTATGTTTTAGCTCAGCTTGTGTAGATGTTACTGTATGAGAAAGAAATACTTCTCTTGTCCTTTTCTGAAAAGACATCCACAAGTTTTGCTAAAGATCTAAAGAACAGCATTTGCTTACTTTGAGTGAATTTTTAATATGATTCTGTGCTGAATCTGAATTTCATTAACACTCCGAAGTAAAACATCTTTTGGCCATTTACTGCTTCTGTTACATTTTTCCTCACCCATTTTTCACTGCAAGAGAAAAGCCTGCACCTCTACGGAAACAGCACATCTATGGCTTGAAGTACCAAGAGCTCAAAATGTATTTTTGCAGTATAACAAAGGCAGAATTCCACAAGACATCGAAATAACCTTGAATGAACATGTACAACAGGTGTTACCAACACTGGGAAAAATGGTGACTCTATCTACTATAAGATAAGATAAAACTTTATTGATCCCTTTGGTATGGTACCTTTGGGAAATTATGTTTACAGTTACATCCCGTCCAAGAAACATAAAAAGACAATGACCAATAACAGGGGGAGACAGGAGGGAGAAGCGTTGGGTCAGCCAGCATGAACAGCACCCCTTATCATTAGATAGGAAAAGGAAAACAAGAGGGAAAACGAGGAGGAAACGGCAATAAATATTGTGCTACTTACATCTTAACTTTATTTCCACACTTGTCTCCTCTCTGCTCAACACAACCTGCATTTTAGCCCAATTCAGTCAGAATGACCCTGAATTTCATGTCACATCTTTCTATCACAGCTGAGTTGGTATGTCTTCCCAGTTTTTTGAGGAGCACAGAATTATTCATTTTTTTTTTGTAGTTTTATTTTATCATATCACAATTTCAAGTATAGATTGGGTTAAGTTTCCCAATAGACACTCACGTCCCACATGAGTAGTTCAAGGACTGTTCTATGTTCCAGTGAAATGAGTTACCAACTGCACAGAACAACCAATAATTTTATCTTGAGTTCGACTCAGCTTTCAAAATAACTGAAGAAGAACGGAAGTTTGTAACATTTCGAAAGTAGCTAAAGTCTGTGGCAGTTCGGTCAAATTTTGAGATGAAGGAAAGGATTTTTGTATTTTGTGTAAGACCACCCTTGTTTCCTAAAACTCTAAAAGTGAGGTGCTGATTGCAGTCAGCATGATATATAGCCAGAAAGGACAAACATGAGAATAAAACCCAGATTAAAAAATTCCAGAATTATCCGAAAATAATTTGAAAGTGCTTGAAAAAAAATGTAGATGCATCACATCATCTAGACTTTGTTCTAAATGAATCAAAACTAAATGGATAAAATGTTAGACTATCAATGCACAGCCATAAGCTGTACATCAAGGAAAGATCCTTGTATCCTCTTTTTCTGAAAAGTGCTCTAAACTGGCATTCTAACAGGAAGCAGTATAGTGACCCCTCTGGTTGCAAAAAGAAGCCAACTTGTTTAGAGGTCTAAAGCCGCTTTCAGACATCGAACATTGCTGCATTTATCAATCCAACATGTTCTCACTCCTTACTTGTCATATATGGAGGCTTGGTCAGGCTCCCTCTGCGTCACATATTGACGCATCAGATGCCCCTCTTGTGTCATCAATTGACTTCCAGGGTACTCTCATCGAATGTTATAGATCTCTCTAAACGTTGGTCATTGACGACATGAGAATGTGGAGGAGGAGCCTGTTCTGAATAGCATACAAAATGTGCTACGACCCTATATGCATTCATATAAAAAGACCATTCATAAAGGCATACAAACATATTGTTTTTGTTTTTTTCTTTAATATCAAATCAGCATCATTGATGTCATCATACGCAACTACACTCACCCGATTCGGTCGTTATCACTCGATTGAATGGACATTATCAGTTATGAGCCCATTCGTATGGGACAATAGAACCCTACTCTGTCTCCTAGCAGGTCCAGTAGGTCGTTATCATCTTTTTGCATCACTGATCAGCAGCACTGAAGACGGGAAGACTCCTGCTTCAGTCTGACAGGAATCCATGGAGTTTTTTTTCTTTCTTTTTTTTTTCTCTTCCTGCTCTCTGTCAATCTGACACGTCCTGCAGAAGCTGTAATTTATGAAATGCTGTGACTACAATATCTTAATCAAATCCACGTATTTAGTTTTTCTCACCACAGATGATTTAGTTAGTAAGTAATTGACAGTTCAGCTGCACAATATGTTTGAAATACATTCAGTATTTGATTTTCAGGCCCTATCTAACCCAGAAATACTGCCAGCCTACACCCACTTTATTTAAGAAAAGATTATATGTCCCAAATACGATACATAGTTTCATTTATCAACATGTATCATCTGTAAGTAGTGTAATCACTAGTTGGGCTTTATTAAATATTTGATTTACATAACAGAAATATGTTTTTGTAACCCTATAATTCCTGTTTGTTGTAAAACTTTAAGAACTGCAATCATGATGCTAATTTGCTTATAATTGATGGAGAACCATTCTATTGTCCTACAGGAATGGGCTCATAACTGATAACATCCATTCAATCGAGTGAAAATGACCGAATCGGGTGTGTGCAGTTGCGTTTGATGACGTCAGTGATGCTGATTTGATATTTTTTTAAAAACAAAAAACAAAACGACGCATCCGGTAGACTAGATGCCTTTATGTTAATAAATGAATAATGTTTGTATGCCTTTGTGAAAAGTCTTTTTCATATGAATCCATATATATAGGATCGTAGCACGTTTTGTATGCTATTCCAAAACACCAGACCAGGCTCCTCCTCCACGTTCTCATGTTGTCATTTACCAACGTCTAGGGACGTCAATGAGAGCATGCATATGAACATGAATATGTGACGCAGAGGGGGCCTGACCAAGCCTCCACATGTGACAAGTACAGAGTGAGAACATGTTGATTAATCTGCGAGCAACTCTCTCTGGTTTGAGGACACACATATGGATCCTGCTGCTTGCTGATGTTGTAAGTAACAAACAAACTCAGAGAGAATACTTCAGTTCCAACCAGCTGAAAGAAATAAACTTTAGCTTCTTGTGACATCTGTGTGAAAAAAAAACAAAAAAACATGTGGATTACATACACTAGACTGTAGGTGTTTGTTTTAAATGCAGTAAGGTTTTCAGTTTGTAGCCTAATAGATTTTAAATTGTAGAGCAAAGTGCATGAGGAAGATGTGTTGTGAACTGTGTAGGTTTATGTGTCTGTGTCTGTGATGTTTCAGATTAATATTGGTGCTAAAATGTGGAAAGGTCCTCACTAAATCATGTCACGCAACTCAAAGTACCACTGCTTGTGCGTGTCTATCCATTAATGTGATGTTACAGTTAAGACTTGTGCCGTGTTAAAAGTGAAGTGTCACAAAAAGGAAACTGAGGTCAGCATTCAGACATAAAGTCAACATATTAAATTGCCGTCAGATTAATGCAGTGAATGTCTGAACGGGACTTTATCCGACTTTTCCCGTGATCTGTTTTCTCAATAAACATCATGACTTTATGGTCTTTGTCACTACTTTCAAGTCTCATTTAATAAAGCATGATACTCATTTAGTAAACTATGCTCTCATTTAGAGTAAAACAGATGAACAGAGGAGGAGGGCATTTAAACCTTCCCTACTAACTCAGCAATCTGTCCCTCAAACTATTGCCTTACTTATTTATTGTGCCAGCTTTACATCAACTGATTCCAAACTAGATCAAGCTTTTACCTTTGAACTTTGTGTATGTCAGTTTCCAAAACTGTCCATATTACACTGTAAGGCTGTGATTTGGTCGTTACATGAATGCCATTAGATGCTTTTTTAATAGGCTGTAGCTGGAGGCCATGCTGTGTGGAGTCCCAGGCTCTAGCAGGGTGTTAACACTTCTCAGTGATAATTGACAAAATGGAGTCACTGTGGCATTCAGTGAAGTAAACATACGCACATGCACATTTCAGTGTGTGGGCGTGTGAGAGAGGCAAAAACAAATAACTCGAAAGAGAGACTGTGGGGTAGGGCAAGTTAGTGAACCAAAGCTTGAGAGAGATTAAAAGAAAACATTAAGTTAACTTCCATCTAAGCCTCACTGTTTGTCATTGTATATTAATGATACAAGATTCTGCATTCTGATTAGTGTGTGTGTGTGTGTGTGTGTGTGTGTGTGTGCATGCGTGAGTGTGCGTTGAAATATGCTGCATGCAGCGACGAAGCATTGTATCCCTCAAATGTGACAGAATATATTAAAATGTGTAACTGTGCAGGCTGTCTTAAGCTGATTTAATTAGTACAATTTTCATTTTTATTTCCTTTCCTTTCTCCTCTCCTTGTCAACGGCATGCTTGCATGTAAATACTCATTTGAAGCCTCTCTTCTGGAGAAATGTATCTGGGGTAACAAAGTTCACCTTATCCCCTACTCCAGTTATTAAGTACGGCTTGTTCATTATGCAGATGGGATATTGTTTCTGGAAAAAGCATTTAACTGGTTCAAGGCACTAAACTGATTCAGATCATCTGTGCTTCTCTGTCTCAAATCCCATTGTATCAACAATTGCATTAAGCACACTTTTCAGGACACTGACTTCTATTCAGGAAGCAGCTGACCAAATCTGTCATTACATCAGCATTATGGTTGCTCTCACACAAACCCCTGTTAGGTCATCTCTTGTGGAGTCGCACACTGACAAATGTTTTTCATTACCATTTAAAAGCACCGTGTCTCACACTGTCCCGTCAACAAGTTAGGGGGAGGTTGCATGCAAGTTGCCTTACTGTGACTGTGCTGCATTTTAAGTGTGCTCATGTGTGGTGGGCCTCAACAGTTGGACCCACCCACCCCCCACTTGAGACTAACTGCCTGTCCCCATTCAGGTGCAAATAGAGGCTGTGGCATGCAGCAAATTTACAGCCCGGCTTTACAGCATATAGTGGCTCTCCTTTCTGGCTGCAGCACTTTGGGTGGTTCAGGGAAACATCTGGTGGGACAAAGACCCCTAAGGAAGCCACTCCAACATGCTCCTTCAGCGACACATGCCGGTAACACGTGCATGTTCTCTCTTAGTTCAGCATTGGACATTTTTACAATCACATTCAATCATAGACCGTCACTCACACAGCAAAGACAAGGAGAGAAGGACAATGTGCGAGTGCAACCTCAGTCAGCACAGTGAATGAAACGAACAGATTTTAACTACTTACTAGATTTATTACACTTCTAAACGAGCCCTGCCAAACTATAGGGTTGGATAATGACATCAGTACTGTTAAGCAGCCATGCGTGATGCCCTGTTTGTGCTCATGCAGTATCAATATTTTTGGTTTTTAAAAGAGGCTTTTCAAATGTTTTAAACACATGTGAGTGGTTTCAGAGAAAGTGTTGCTTGGGATAGCTTTCTGCATAGACTACTTGTGGCCTTCTTTCAGGTCCTTCGAAAACCAGTTTACATGAAGATTTTAGAAACACACAATGCTCCTGATCAAGTCGTTGAACTCAGAAGTTGCGTTGATTCCTGCACTTAACTAATAATTCAACATCACATTTATGAATGATTTATTTATGACTGACCTGTCATTGATTTTTTTTCTTGCAGGAGAATATTGAATTGACAATACACTGCATCTATGACTGACATTTGACAAGTTGAAGACACAAACTCATTCCACAACCTTTTTAATGATGTGCCCATGCAGAACTGTGAGTCACAATAACGAGTTGCATTAGTCACTCAATTACTTCATCTCTGTAGAAAAATGGCAACCCAGCCTCTGAAGTCCATATTTATGTGTGTACCTTGTCGGTAACTACACTGTTGCTAAGGGGGCGACTGGTTTTAAGTGTTCAGTGTTTAGAAAGTAAACATCTCATTTATTTTCTGTACAGACAAGGGCAAGTGGTATCGTACCAAGGTAAAACTTCTAAGCAATAAATACAACACTTTGCAAATGGAATAAAATACTTGTTATGGAATCTGATTTGATCTAATGTCAGAGTTGACTTCTTTGTACAGCTTCTAAATGTAATCCAGCCAGTAATGATAGTGCATCTACTCAAAATAGGGAAACTATTGACTTGCATATCTATGTAGTTTCTTGGGGGCGAAGTTCCAGAAAGTGGTATTGGTTAGCTAATGAAACAGTTTACTGTTGTTCTGTATGCCACTGTATGTATCTCAGAGTTCAGAATCAGTCGTGAATATAATGCAAAATCAGTAACCTTTTAGCCTCAAGCTAAGTTGTTTTTTTGTTTTTTTTTTTATGTAGGTTTGATAATTTTTCTTTAAGTGTAGTTTAGAACAAACAGAGCTGAAAGTAGGACTGAAATAGGTCTCTCGACTGTTTGACCTCACAGTGCACAGTCCTCACTTTTTTGACATTAAAGTCACCTGGTGTGCCCTTAAGACATGAATGGGACAGCTGGGTCATATTTCAAAGTAAGTATTCATTCAAAGGCAGCATGCACAGACACAGGCCTTTAGAACTACTGAGTTCAGCAGTAGTGGAATTTAACTAAGAACATTTACTAAAACAAAATGTAGTGAAGAACAATTTTGAGGTAATTGTATTCTGCTACAAAAAAAAAAAACATCAGTAACCTAACAACAGATTGTTTACAGTGTTGCCAGAGGAGAATGTTCTGATGTTTGCAGGCCTAACACTAGATGTAAAAATCAGCCCAGTTTCTTCAAAATTCAGTGAGTCCTTAATCCATCATACTTTGTGAAATTGCACAGAAAGCAGTGCACCACTAACTACAATAGGAAATGTTTCATGTTTCAATAATGCATTAATAATAGAAATTCATTAACACAGTAACATAACACAGACAAGAGGTTTTTTTTGTTTGTTTTGTTTTGTTTTTTTTTGCTATATAGCATGTCCTTTCTAATTTATGCAGATTCTTTTCAGTATTTGCTGACAAACACACAACCACACTCACCAAAGACAAAGCATCCCTTTCAGGCATTCCCTTTTCTTTTAATCTGTCGGCAGCTGAACATGTGTCGGCCTCACGTCTGCCTGCCACCTGTCTGTGAAAGTTGCAGTTGGGTGTTCCAACAAGACAGTGATCCCAAACACACATCAAAAGTGGTAAACAAATGGTTAAATACAGCTAGAAGAAAGTTTTAAACTGGTCTCCCCCAAGTATTGACCTAAACCCCATCATGAACCTGTGAACTGTGATAAAGAACAAATCTGAGTCAGAAAGCCAAAAAATTCTGTTTACCTGTACTAATTCTGTCATGAGAACTGGTCAAAGATACAACCAGAAGCTTGTGGACGGTTAACAAAAGCGCTGAGTTGAGGTGAAAATGGCCAAGGGATGTTTAACCAAATACTAGCATTTCTGTATATCTATTTTTGACTCAGCAGATTTTGTTATATTTCCAGAAGACCGATGAAAAATTTATGAAAGAACCAAAATGCAGGAATGTTTTTTTTTTTTTTTTTTTTTTACAAAGACACAAGGGTTTCAATGACTCCATCATTAAAAATTTTAAATTATAGGGGTCATTCAAAGCTCAAGCCTGCCATGATATAAATAATCTACAAAGTATGCGAACTTTTGTTTCAAACTAAATATAGCGCCTTTGTAAAACCTAGCTCTAAAAGTGTAAAAGTGCTTTACCTTGTGTTTGTCGATAACAAACACACTCCCCCACCAAAGGTGGCAGAGCTGCCACGCACAGTGTTTACCTATCATTGAAAACCACTTGAGGTTATTTGTCCTGGGATTTAATCACCAACCTTACAATTAATGGAACAATTGCACTACTTCCTGAGCCACGGCTGCCTCAGAATGTATTTGTAACATCAAATATCATTACAATATCATTACTTTTCTAAATGCAGTGAAATCACTGTATCATTTTTGTTCAAGAAACATTCCAGGAAACCATATTACTCTCTACAGCACCTTCAGAAAATCAGTGCTGTAACCTACTCACTGGTTTTGGTGTCAATGACCCTTTGCAGTGAGCGCTGCAGATTTTGTTTTTTTGCATGAATTTATCAGATTTTTCAAATACCACATAATAAAGTTAATATGAATACATGTGTTCATCTTTTTAAAATGATGGATGAGAGCATTAACCAATATGTTTCGTTCTTATCGTTTGTTTTCCTGGTCAGCTTACTTAGTGCTCAAGTATTTTTGTAGGTAAATACCTTTCAATTAAGTAGTACTTGGTTGTACAAAGTAACAGTACTTTTAATGACTGACACAGTGGAAACAATCCCCCCTGGCTTTTCGAAGTTTCATCTTTTCCTATCTGGAATATCCACTTACTGTTTTACACTCAGACAAGTACCGTTTTTTTCACAGCAACACATGAGCTGAAATAAAACAGGCATTTCAGTTCAAACCACATTCTATATAATCTTTTTAAGACCATAATACTCAAGACGCACAGGGGAGCAATTCAGACTAACATATATGAGGCAGTGGAGGGCTACAACACTACTTCACACACTCTCACACACTCAGCATTTGGCCTCTAATCTGCTCTTAATTTGGTTCTGGCCTAGGGAGACTTTAACTCAATTACACTCTATCCCCCTACGCACACACACACACACACACCCACACACACACACGTATATTAATTGAGCTCTTCCTTCTTCACATACTTGGGCAACATCAATCAGCATGAAGTAGGTTCTGGAGTATTTCTCTGGGAAGACAATTCAATTTGCCCTCACACTGTCTGAAGTGGGACTTAAAAAAACAAAAGGAAGTATGACAAAAAAAAAAAAGCTTTCCTTTTTTTTTTAAATTGCGTAGTGACATTAGTTAAACTGTAATTCTCACAGCACAGTCTTGCAATAAAAACACCAAAACACCTTAACATTATATAACAGATGTGTTCCATTAAAGGTTGAATGATCATTCCAAAATGTGATATAGGCCATTAACCGTTTGAAAAATTGGACATCCAGTCTAATAACCTAATTGCTGGCTTGAAAATACCATTCACAGATTGGAGGAAGGCACACAGACTTTTATTCCCTGGTTTGCAAATTAGTGACATTTGAGAAATGATTTATTTTTCCATCCTAAAAATGGCTACACTGTATTAAATTCCTGCAAAATCAGCAGGTTGCTCAGGGGCTGTTGATGCATGTGTGGAGCATTGAGATCTTCATTTCAGACCTCGGTGGGCCCACACTGAGAGGAATTTGTCATTGTAAATGCCAGACGGTTCGCTGAAGCAGTGATGTCAGTTAATGTGCTGGTGAAGAACACCTATCAGTATAACATGTAACACCTGATGGGACAGACCTTATGTTTCTACCTCCATTTAGCATGACTAAACAGCCTGTTGACATTCTGTCTTAAACCATAGACTGTCTCTTGGTGTGTAAAAGTGAAGTCATAAAATCTTGTGCTTGTGGGTGGAGATGTGTTATGTTTATCATTCACAGCTGAATTAAATATTATCAGTCACTTGCTATACACCAGCTGTTTTTTGCCCATATATTAATTATGCTCCTGGCTTTCACCGCTGGTCACCATTGCAGACTGGTTGCAAATTATGTCAGTGGTGCAAGATGGCAGCCACCGTGTCCGAGATGTTTTGTCTTCACCTCTGGGATATGCAATCTGTGAACAACCACTATGTTGATCTCTCTGGACCATAATTGTAACAATCTATAGTAACCACTTGTTTTTCTGTTAAATAAGTTAGATGTTAAGTTGCTTTCATCTCAGTGATCAGAAACATTCCTATTGCACAGCTGAACTGGAAAGCAGCAAGGCTGACTGAAAGTTAAAGAAGAAAGGGGATTATTAAATCGATGTCAAATGATTCAGAATGTGTTACCACTCAATAATTACATTATTTCCTCTGATAATAAAAATCAAAAGCAAATATTTTAGAAAGAATGTATTGAAAATACACACACCAGAATCCAGCATGTTTGGCATGCACCTGGCCAGGACTACCTCAGGGACTGCATAGTTCTAACAGTGAAGTGCAGAGGTGGGAGTGTTATGATATGAGGCTGAATGAGTGCAGAAGGTATGGGGGAACTGACATAAATAGCTGCTATCATAAATCCTGGTGAATATACCAAAATCCTGGCTAATATACTGAATCTAAAATGTTGTTTTTTTCATTTTGCAATAGAACAAATACTCTACAATTCAACTTAAACTTCTGGAGTTACTGTCAGGTGATACAATTCTGAATCATTTGCCATATCTTATCACATATGGATTTCTGATTTGACCTAATTGTTGTTTACCGTCAGTGTGGTATTATTTTGTTCACCACAAGCTGTGCTGGTATAATATGTGCGCTGGTGTAATGGCACATGATATTATAAAATTGTAAATAGTTCAAAAGTAAAGTGCAATTTGAATTTATAGCGTTCTATTTATATAGAGCCGATATCATTTTCAACAATAAAACAAAGTAGCAGCTAATATGAAATCAATATTTGCTTCAGTGTAAGTACATTGCTACTTTCCTAGTAATCAATACCACATTAGTTCTTAGATAATTAGATAAATTCTTTCCAATAAAAATCCAGTGGAAATTATTAGGATATTATTAGAAAGGTTCATACAGCAGTAATGGTGAGTCCATCCATCCATCATACACCACTTATTCCTCATTAGGGTCATGGGGGGCTGGAGTCTATCCCAGCTAACTTAGGGTGAAGGTAGGAGACACCCTGGACAGGTCACAGGGCTACACTTAGAGACAGACAACCAAGCACACTCACATTCACACCTACGGACAATTTAGAACCATCAATTAACCTCAACATGTTTTTGGACTGTGGGAGGAAGATGGAGAATCCAGAGAGAACCTATGCTTTTTTTTTTTTTTAAATGCAGGCATACCACTTTCATGGGTATATGCCACACAACGCCTGTGTCTACATTTAACCAGACATTTAACATTTAACCAGAAGGACTCCAAGCACTTTCTGGGGATGTTCTGCTCCTTTGACAGTTTCAGTCAATATGGACACTATAGGTGTTACCAAAATAAAGTTTTTAAAAAATGGTGGTATACTATTTAGACATTGAACCATTTACATTTTTAATTTTCTTCCATACTTGTCCCTTAACAGCTCTTTGTAAACAATGCTGGTAGTTCACCCAAGAAGCAAAGAGTCATTTGTTTATTTTATTTTGTTTATTTATTTATTTATTGTACAGAATCCGGTTCGAGCAAATGCCTTGTTTTTGGCAAAAAATTTAGACGAGACATGTCAAATAAAGTGGTTTTGAAAAAAAACAGACAGCTACATTTTTGTCGTGTTCATTGTATTCTTCAGGTAATATACCTTTGCCTATCCCAGACGTTCAGTCCGCAAAACTTACAGCTGAGAGACTTTGCTGAACATCCGGGCAATGAATGTTGCTATAATTGCGGCAGCCAGTTGTGATTGGGACATACTACGTACTACACCAACATCCCAGACGGCCATATAGCTGGAGGACATGACATCGTTCCTGGTGGACAGACAGGCAGCTAGCCCTGAACTGCTGCCGGAGCAGGACACTGAACATTGTCAGGGACTCCTCACACCCTCTCCATGAACTGTTTGAACTGCTGCCACCAGGTAAATGTTTCTGGAGCCTTAAAGGAAGAACCTCCAGACTGATCAACAGCTTCATTCCACAAGCTGTCAGAATGCTGAACTGCTGCTCCAGATATGCAAATATTTATTTAATTGTTTTTAGTTTTTGGATCCTGAAGAAACGCTCTCTCATCTTGTTTGCACTACTAGTGTCCGTACAAAAAAATGACAATAAACTTGATTTGATTTGATTGATTTGATTTAGTGGTATCAGGCATGAAAATGAACAAGAAACTGAAGAAAACAGGGGTGGCCTCATATTTTGTTTCCATGACTGTATACATATATAGCCATATACATATATATACATACACACACACACACACACAGCTCTCGACGTCTCACCATTTTAAACAGGAATGAGGAATTTCAAACTGAATTTACGTTTCTCCTGAGCCGGCTCATTGTTCTTTTCTGAGAAGTCAGAAATTAACCAGCATAACATTTAACCACTATAAACATTTTGTTCTGTTCAGGAATGCAAATAAATAACTATGTTTGAAATCTTAATCAAGAAATAACTATTTTTTAACTATTTTTTTCAGTTTCTTTGTAAAACAGTAAATTTTGAAAATTGATGGATGACAATCATAATTAGATTTTAGCATGAAAAATATCATTTTGTTTAAAGAGCTTCAATATACTGGTGTAATAACAATTACCGAAACATAAGAAATGATTTTGGTAATTATCTGTGGTGTTAATTTTGGGCAGTTACAGCAAAACCCTTGCACTGGGTGGTGGTCTGATACATTTGTTAAGCACCGTAGACCAAGTAAGAGACAGTGACAAAGGTTTAATAAAAATGTCAGGCCCTCCACCTCTGGCTCTGCCTAATGGCGGTTATTGCTCTCCTTCTCCCTCTTCCTTCTATCCTTTTTCCTAGGTGGGCATGCCTAAGCAGGTGTGCGCAATGCAACAGGTGTGGTGAATCATCATTACCTGAATCCTCCTCACCTGTGGCGAGGAGTGGTCTCCAATCTCCTGCTCACCTCTGCGTGCCATAAAAGCTGATTTCATACCACAACACAACACTGGATTGTAAACGACTTCACAGTTAGTGCCTCTGATGCAACCAGTGTTGCCAACTTGGTGACTTTCTCGCTAAATCTGGCGACTTTCCAAATCCTCTTGCCGACTTTTTTTCCCCAAAAGCGACTAGTGACAAATCTAGTGACTTTTTCTGGTGTTGTTGGAGACTTTTCTTGTGTTTTGGAGACTGACGAAAAAGCATGTACCGTTGTGCCACTACTGTCCTCAGTGAGCAATTGGTGCTGAGCTCCTCCCCGTCTTGAAGTTCTCCCAGGTGGTCAGGAGTTGTGCATAGTTGCGGTCAGATCAGAGGAAAAGAATAGAATAGAATAGAATAAATTGATAACTTTATATATATATATATATCTGATCTTGTTGCAGCCTTGTGTTTTTTTGTTTTTGTTTTTTGTTGTTTTTGTTGTTTTTTTTTCCTGAAATCTCCTGTTAGTGCTCCCAACTTTATGGATGTAATATTAAATCACTGGAGTAGCATTACAATAACCGTATAATTTAATTGTCACTGCTACTTTATGCAAGGGAGGAAAAAGCTTGGTGTTTGTGAGGCCATCCCTCTGTGGAAACTGAACGTATTCTCTGCTATTTTGAATAAAGCTTTATCAGGTTCTGTTAGTGGAAATCTTTAGTAGTGGACTGGGGGTACAGCCTGCTGTGCTGCTGAATTCTAATCAGAAAAATATTACTCTCTGCAGTTTTGCAATAATCTGCACTCATCCATTCATTGCTGAGGGAACATACATATAATTCTTTTAAAAAAATACAGCTGTAATTATATGTAAATAGATGAGTATACACAAACCAAGTTGTTCTGTAGTGTTGCTTGCCCGTGGGAAATCTTACACATGCTCTTTGTTCTGTTAACACTGGCGTCATTGGGATGACAGACGCATAGCTGTAAAGTAGGACTGGAGCTGGAGCTCTACCTTCTTGCCCAAGAGAAGAAGATTTATCCTCTAAATCAAGCATTTATTTATTTATCTACCTGTACTCTGTGTGATTTGCTCCAAGGCCTTTGCTAACTTGCTTTAGCGGCAGAGCTAAAAAAGACGAATGGGAGTAATTAGCATCACCTGGAGCTCTGCCACCATTGCCATGGTTACCAACAAATTATCCTCACCAACCTCACCAGCAAAAATGTAAAACTGACCTCACTTTCTCTCACTTTTCTCTCCCCCCCGCAAACTTCTGTTGCTTTGGTTTTTTTTCAGATTTTTTTGCAAGTGGAATTCAATCTGGGAGCTTTCTCTAAAAAAATTTAATTAGTTGACATCTTCTTATCTTTGTTTGTATCTTTGAGTCATTGGATTTGTGTACTTTGTGTTGTTTTTGAATAATGTTTTCTTCATTATACTTTCTTCAAAACACACAGACATACATAGATAGGATATATATATGTGTGTGTGTGTGTGTGTATGTGTATATATATATACACACATGTATATACACACCTTCACAAGTTCATACAGAGGAGCCCAGATGTCGTACACAAGTCAGAACAGGTACAAATTCTTCTCAGTCTAACGGGGTCAGGAAGGGTATTGCTACTGTAGGCCCTCTGTCTGTGTGAATTCCAGTGGACGTGATGATGTGCTGCCATCTTCTTTCATGTGTACCAGTTGTCAGTGATCGCATATGATGCTGCTGTCAGTATGTACTGTCTCTCTGTTACAGTGTGTTCACATCATATGCATTTCAGATTGGTTTTATTTCAACTCAGATCAGGTCTGGCTGTGTTCTGTTACCTGTTGTACTGGGTCTGTTATTTTTTTGAAGTATTTTGAAAAAAAGACCTTAAATCTGAACACTGCCAAAATCTCCATCTACCTTTTTGCATTTAAGAAACCAGTTTTTCTCTTTCTCCTTAACTTATTTCTTCCCCACCTCTTTTTCGCACCTCATTGGCTGTTCTTGATTGCAGCCTGAGTTTAAAGTACAGTACAGCCAGAAGAAGGTTACAGGGACAGTAGAATGAAGATGGAGTTATGAAAGGACTGCAAGAGAGGACAAATGGAGATATTTTCTGGCCTTACAGACTGGATGTAGTTGAATCTAAGGGCAGGCAACAGCACTAAGAAGGTGACACAGAGAACATCTGATTTCCAGAAAACGTGGGACCAGGAAATGTGCAAAACTCTAACCTGACTCCCTGCCAGTCTGTTTTTTCCTTCTCTCTTCCCTCTCGTCGTTCGTTTTCATTTTCTGTTTGCACTCATTGCTTCTAATTGTCTCTGTGGTTCTGGCTCTGTTATGAGGTGAGTCAGTAGATGGGGTGTAAAGAGCAAAGGGTTTGGGCTAACAGTTGTGCCAGAGAGGCCCACCTCACATCCTCACATCCAAAACCACTGTTTCAACCACAGAGCAGCCAGCTAAGAAAGCACTTTCCATAAAAGCAGGATCACAGTTACATCTATGAGCATTCAGGCAATGAAGAATGAGCGAGATCCAGCAAACCTAAATCATTTCCTTACTCCCATTAAAACCTTCAATTTAGATTAACATAAAGAAAGAAGAAAGGGGGGAGGGAAAAATGGTGATCGGAGCTCCAGCAGTTTCTTGATTTGGAGCAGAAAATCCTTTTTCATGGTGGTATGGAGTTCAGTTCCAAAAAACTTTTTATCGGTTTCCTCATCTGACTCATTGAGGTATTTTTTCTAAACTATCTCTTTATTCCCACTCACCAGTTTCCTCTCTCACCCGTTCTCTCTCTCTTCACCAGCAAAGAGCTGAGAGTGCAGAACAGCAGACAATGCACAATTCCCAGGCATTTGTTTTTGATTTGCAGTCACTGAAGGCTTGCCATTGTGCCTTCCTGGGTTGATTGTATTACCAGGAGATACAGAGTAATTGGGGAGATTAAAACCTCCCTCTTTTCTCATTTGATAGTCTTGCAGAAACCGAGGAATGTCCATTAGGTCCTTGAATGCTGATTAGAGAGACAAATCTGATGTCCAGATAGCTGATGAATGGCGAAGTGGATTTTCTTGTAGAGGGCTGCGGTTAAGTGTTTCACGATGTCACACAGCGCTCATTAAAAAAGAAGAAAAAAAAAAGAAAAAGAAAAAGCAGGGATTTGATTTAGATGACATGATTATAACGTCATGTGGAGCCATCAGACTTCTGGAAGAGCATCACAGGAAGGATGGTCACAGCTAAAAGATGAAGGGAAAGAAACATTTTTTTTTATGTACCGCTTAGACAGCTGCTAACAGATGAGGGAACACATATGATTACTTCCTCCAAGTGCACATTGTAGACATCTTGTGAACACCAGGTTGACTGCACATCCTAACAAAGTCTTCAAGTGTCAACTGAATTTGATTCGGTGAATTCATATGTTGAAAAGTTATTGGATACACCTGTCAAAGAACACATCCATCAACTAAAATGATGAGTGTTGCTTAAATCTCATTTATGAGCAGCTCAGTCAGACAGCCAGTCTACACAGTCTGAGACTAACAACTTTAATTGAAGTGCTGTCTTACTTCTAGTGGCAGATGTATTCATAACGTATAATGTTTTGGGGTCCAAAGGATTAGTGGAACATAAGTGGGGAACTCCTGAAAGCAGCTGTTTATCTCAATCAACTCTGAGTATTCTGATTAAAATTTGCAAAACATTTGGATTGGCATCATCTGACTTCTAGAAGTGGAACGTAGATGGACTGGTAAATCGAGGGCTTCGCCTTGCGGCTCAGCTCCCTCCTCGCCACGACAGTCTGGTACAGCACCTGCATTAGTGCTGATGCCACGCCAAGCCGCCAAGATCCTGTCCATGAACACCACAAACAGGATCGGGGACAAGGAGCAGCCCTGGCACAGTTCAACACCCACTGGGAACGTGTCTGACTTTGTGCCGACAATGCGGACACAACTCTCACTTTGGTTGTACAGGGACCGAATGGATCGTGTCAGTGAACCTGATGCCCCATACTTCCTCAGGACCTCCCAAAGAGTCCCTCGGGGGACATGGTCGTAGGCCCTCTCCAGATCCACAAAACACATATAGACTGACTGGTCAAACTCCCATGGCCCCTTTAGCAGCTCCGTACGGGAAAAGAGCTGCTCCACCACCAGGACGGAGTCCGCGAAGGTGGCTAAGGGAAGACCAGGCCAAGCAGAAACATGGGAAGGGGACTTCAATGCCAAGATTACACTTGGACCCTGTTCAAAAGGAAAGAATAGGATTGATATGACTGTTGAGCTGTTGTGAGCATCTATTGCTATAAGTAATTAAATAAGATAAGACAGTAAAGCCAATATAAAGATAATTTAAATCTGAGAATAAATGTAAAGGAAACGTGAAGACAGCAGCAGTAGCAGGCACTAACAATGACCAACGATGCATTGTATTCTCTAGAAGGTGCCTGCAGAAGGTCACATGTAAATAGTAATAATAGTAATAACTTTATGTTAGAGTAACACGCACACAAGATAAACACACTTCAGGCACTAATCAAGATGCACACACACAAAGTAAAAAAAGATGCATAAGACACTCCATCCTCCTCCTCTGCCCTCTACCTGTACTGCAAGTGCAGCAGGACCTTTGATCCTGCCATTGGAGGTTCATGCCAGCCAATTATCCTTTGAGCTCATCTTCTCATGCCTGGTCATGCACAGAAACATTAGCCAACTGACACTCTTGCCAATATTCAGACCTCTGTGCTTTGTCCCTATTGCTCCTACTGACGAGGAACACTGCGGATGTCATCACAAGTAGGACTCAGATTTGTTTTCACAAAGGATCTTTATGCCTCCAAAAGCAGTATGGGTGGTGGAGACATTGTGTTTTTAAGTTGTCCGTCCCTTTCTTGTGAACTTGATATGTCAAGAATGCCTTGATGGAATTTCTTACAAATTTGGCACAAATGTTTACTTGGACTTTGGGATGCACAGATTAGAATTTGATGGTCAAAGGTTATATTTAGTGGGACATCACAATCTTCTGCAAAATCCCTTTTCAGGCCATTATTCAGTATCATAACTCAGGAACCTAAGAGGAGGTTGTGACCATATTTTACATTTAGTTGGATATTGATTGGTGACACTAATCTTGGGTGCGATTGTGTTACTATGGTAAATTGATTGAGATGTGTAAAGTATCCACATTTTAAAATGTGTAGGTTCTTTGCAGCAAAGTCTCCAAGTGAGTCTGTAAGTGAAGACAGCATGTTTCTCACTGGAAATTATTCATTGGAGTTATACATGTCAGTCCAGTGATGACTGCCACAGCCAAATACTACACTGCAGTCTACACGAAATATAATATATTAGCCTGGACAGATATGGATTTAAAATGCAGCTTGACTGGTTCCAGAAGAATATAATTATGAAGAAGTAATTTTAGCTAAAAATGTTTGAAATGTAACATTTAATTTCCCCTAATATAATCTCTTTTGGAGAAAAGCACTTGTTTAAAAATGCAGAAAAATTAGAATTTTTCCAGACAGTTACCTGATGGGAATCAAAAGATGCTGAACAATGTTTATTTTCTAGTAAAAACTCATTAGTGCCTCATTCTCAGTATGAAATTAGAAATTAAAATACAGTAATATTTACCTTAACATAAACAATTAGTGGGCTGGGGTTTTTTTTGTTTTGTTTTTTTGTCAGCAAGATTTTGCTGTTCTTTTAATTTTAGTTAGACTCAAACATGCACCTGATTATGTTTTGTTCCTGACTCTCCTCTTGTGCCTTGTTAAAATTCAAAGTGTTTCATCAGAATCTCTGTTCTACTTTCCAGCCAGGATAAGTTCTAATGTATAAATCTCAGCCTCCATTTACACTTCAGACTGCACCTCACTCGACTCCTTCACTCTTAAGGTTAATCGTGACTCTTCTTTTTCAGGTTAAAGCTTACAATACTGAAACAGAGGAGGAACTAGAAATGGAAGTGCCTCAGAAAAGAAATGGAAAGCAAGATTTGGGAAAAGTGTGTCACAATAAAAGGGAGACCAGCAGCAATATATGATTACCATGTATTTCTCTGGATCAATAAGTGTATTTTAACAAGTAACGCTTTGGGACGTCAGTCAATAAGAAAAGATTTCTCCATTTGCAACCACATGTCCCACATAACCACAATAATGAGACTGCTGGGGCTCCTAGGAACCACACACACACTCACCAAAGACAATTTTTAACAATGCTTCTCACCCATTGATGTTGTGCTTTCGGTAAGACAAGCAGATGTACGCACACATACAAGAAGAACAAATATTTATGCACCATTTGATCTCTGATACTGAACCTGATAGTGTTTCATGCCTAATCCAGGGTCAAAGTCTGACACAGGTGAACCCCTCAAATCATTTCACCCTCTTTATTCCAATAGGGGAAAAAAAAAAATTCACATGGAAGGTTCAAGAAAAAAACATATTGTGCTGTGATTGGATATTCTTTCTCATGACGTGGGGAACAATTTGAATCCCATTCTTTCAAGTTTATATTTGTTTACATTTTGATTATTTTTGTACCATAAAAGGTTTGCTTAACTACCTATTAGTAGGTCCTGTTTGCACTGGACCTCTGGATGTATGGACAGCTATCACTGGATGAATTAAAATATGATGATTCATAGGCAAGTTCTGTAGTTACAGTGAGTGCATGTATTCTTATTCATTTGTGTTATAGACAATGGACATTGGAGAGTAACACTGAATGCAAAAATGTATGTATCATGTCTGTGTTTACATGAACTTGTGAAGATCATGTATATATTTTAATTTCTTATGATGGAATCATTGAAACACATGCATCTTCATCACAAACTACAATTATGCATTTTTGGTTCTTTTATAGATTTATGATAGGTTTTCTGGAAATAGAGCAAAGTTTGCTGGGTCAAAAATGTCAATTCAATTCAGTTTTATTGATTCCACAACAGAGGAGTCTGATAACTAAAGGCTCTGCCTCCTATTTTACTTGTGGAAACTCTGGGGACCACAAGTAGACCTGCAGTCTGAGAGCGAAGGGCTCTGTTAGGATGATACGGTACAATAAGGTCTTTAAGATAAGATGGAGCTTGGTCTTTGTCTGTGAGAAGCAGACTTTAAATTATACCCTGGATTTATAGGGAGATAATGAAGAGAAGCTAATACAGGAGAAATATGATCTCTCTTACTGGCTCCTGTCAGAACTCTGTCTGCAGCATTTTGTATCAGCTGAAGATTTTTCAGAAAATTGTTGGAACAGCCTGATAATAGGGAATTACAATAATCTCGCCTAACAGCTACAAATGCATCGACCACTTTTTCACAATTACTCTGAGACAGGATGTTATGGTAAATGGTCTTTACTTAGATAGCACCTTTTACCTTCGTGGTACTCAAAGCGCTTTATAATGTGTTTCTCATTCACCCACTGACACACATATTCACATACCAATGGCGACAGAGCTGCCATGCTGCCTGCCTGCCAGGGAGCAACTTGGGGTTCAGTGTCTTACCCAAGGACACTTCGACATGCATCGGGGGATTAAACCACCAACCTTGTGAACAGTGGACTACTCGCTCTACCACCTGAGTCACAATCGCCCACATGTTCCTGATTTTGGAAATATTATGCAGGTGAAAAAAGGCCGCCCTACAGGAAAATAACTCCAAGGTTCCTCACAGTAGAACTGGAGGCCAAGGCAATGATATCCAGAGTAACTATCCAGTTAGATGTGTGTTTCTGAGGTGCTTAAGGACAAATACAACAACTTCAGTTTTGTCTGAATTTAGATAAAAATAATCACAGGTCATTCAGGCCTTTATGTCCTTCAGACATGCTTGAAGTTTGACTAACTGATCCACAGTACAGATCCTTAAAACTTGTTTGTTTTAGCTTGCATGTGGATATCGAGTGCTTCAGCATTTCTCCAGGGAATTACATTTACAATGCAACAGCAAATAAGCTTCAGAGGACATATAATACAATCGATATTATATAACTAATGCAATATTGTTGTTGTTGGTTGCAAAATAATGAAGGTGACCATAATGAAAGGTTTACCAACAATGTATTTCATTTGTTTTCCTACTTTTCCTGTCTTGTAATACAATGTTAACCTGGTTTCTAACCTGTTGCAATCTTAAAGACTTTTTTCAAAATCATCCTCAAAACTCCCGCCGTGATTGGGAAAATAAATTAGTTATACGAGGTGTGTCAGAAAAGTTCCAGGACTGGTGTCACAAAAAGTATATTGCAAACCCAAACTACAAACGACGAGTTTCCCTTTAGACAATCAACCAGCACGTCTACAAAGAGATCCTGTGGCTTTTGTTTTGTCCAGTGTGTGAGAAGAGGCGAGAGTTGTGGCAGGACAAGTTGTGCCTCCCCAAGCTCAAGGGAGTCATCAAGGGACATGGACAACATCAAGATGGCTGTGATAATGGAGCTGCGGAGGATCCTGGAAGAATCCTTCCAGGAGTGCATGGCGGTGTGGCAGAGAAGGCTGGGGAAGTGGGTTAGACTCCAGGGGGATTACTTGGAAGGGGAAAACTTGTAGTTTGTAGTTTGGATTTGAAATATGTCTTTTGTGACACCAGCCCTGAAACCTTTCTGGCACACCTCGTATGTATATGTATTTTCTAGGAGAAATAGTTGCCTCCCACAATGTTGTGAATTTGCCTGAATGACATATGTACACACTGAAGTGCACAGGTCCTGTTCACTTTTAAATGTAAACTGTGATAACTTTTCAGAATTGTAAACCTATAAGGCAAAATGCAGTGTTTATGTGTCTGATAAGTTTTCTAACTGATCGATCTACTGCTCACTGATCATTTCACAGCTCTACCCATGCATGACTTTTTGGTCTTTTAACTAGTTGTCATCTGAACACTGAATTGGAGCTGTTTGTGCTTTAAAATTTCTCAGTGGCTTCCCACCCTCAGTTAGTATCAGTTTAGCTTGAAAGCAAATATTTTTAAATGCACACACACAGACACACACACACACTGTTTCATGAGTTTATTTTTTAAAATAATTCTGTTAAACCACGGTTCAAAAGCAATGTCTGATTTTCCTGGGTTCATTTTCATAGAATTTTTTATTTATTATTACTTTTGTCAGATTCAAGTTATTTCTGTGACCATTGTGGGTTTTTCTTGCATTAACCGAGGGGTACCAACAGTTTTGTCCACGTGTGTATACTTAGCAGGGTAAACATTTGTTATGATCAGTCAAAATGCTGAATGAAGTTTACTTGTAGTTACTGAGCAGCTTTGAAAGCTGATGGCTAAAGCAGGAAGCTTGTACCTATTCTGCTACCTATCAGCTGAGATCTGCATTAAGACTCTGGTTGTTGCTGCTCTGCATTAATTGATACTCAGCTTTAGATCATAAATTATTCCTCCAGAAGACCACTATCAGCAGCAGCTAGAGTAAGTGATATAGTCTAATGCAGCAGTGAAGGATAGTTTGTGCACATGTAGTAGCATTAGGTATCGGCATTAGTATTTGTTGCTGGGATGCAGCCTTTCAATAACAGGTATAATGCCTGCTGTCAATTGGTCTTGGAGTGTTTCACTGTCTCACATAAGCTTACAACTGAGAAATGGCGAACTGTTGCAGAGCCAACACCTTTCACATCTTATTTCCTTTACAAATGTAATGCCAAACATGTAGGCACTGATATAAAGTCAACACGGATTTTTGTTACTGAATCATTAATATTATCTGGAATATGTCATAAAGTCAATACAGTCCAAGAAAGGGGATCGAGTCAGCCATGACCGGTTGTTCTCTTTTATTGACTTTCAAGTTAAACTATGTTTTTTAAAAAAAGAAAAAAGAAAAAAAAAAGAACCAGCTGCAAAATAAATGACACAGCTCAGTGGA
>NW_007577903.1:706019-713654 GCF_000690725.1 Stegastes partitus
AAACAGATGCTCAAGTGAGAAGGTGACAAGATAAAGGTTTCAGTCATCAGACTACTATTGCTCAGACCACCAGTACTAATGGGAACTCAAGCATCACAGACCCTCAATAAACTGACCATGAGACCATTTTAACAGGGTCTGTGTTTCCTAATGAAATAATGAGTAGTATGAAAAGGTATTATTACATGGGAGAGAACAGATATATTTGTTATTCAGAAATGTTTTTACATGTCACTACAGTCCCTCTGCTTGTTTTTATGAATCTCTGAGCTTAAAATATACAGTACGAATACTCATTTTACTTCTACTTAAATACTTTGTACAAAGTAATAGTACTTTTATTAACAGTATACACAGGAGTGAGTACTGTGCAACATCACTTAAATGATATATCATATCATATCATATCATATCATATCTATCAAATGATTTAAAAATGTGCCACTTTCCTGCAATTACATTACTTCTAAGATGAGCAATAGATAAATAGGTAAATACAGGACACACAGTGGTAACTCAGTGCAACAAAGAGTCAATATACCTCTCATTACTGACTGTCACAATGACTAACTGTTCTTAATTTTTGATGTTCACAGGTCATTTTATGACCATGTTTATGCAGTTAGACTAACTGGAAATTGTTGGTTTACTAAGTTGTGCCAGTGATCACTGTTGTATTCACTTTTGTTGCACTGAGGTTCTTTTTTTAGTCAAGTATTTGCAGTATAGTTTCTTAAAAATTTGTTTAGAATTGTATCAATAATGGAATTATGCTAACGGAACAGAATTTTGAATGATGATTTTACATAAAGTGACCAAGAGATGTATTCGCTTATGTTGTATACTTCAGCTCCCCTTTTTGGCTGCTCTACCCATCTCTGTTCAGCAAGTCTTGGGTTGGATTTGAGCCTCAAATTTGGCAGGAGATCTAATTTATGTATTAAAGACATGAGTACAGGCCAGGATCAGGTGTAAGGGTTATGGACTCATGCAGACATGGAATGAGCTGAAATAAAAATGAGAGGGAATCAGCAAGAACAAAAAAGAAAGATTAGAATCAAAATATTAAAATGAGCAATGTATGCAACTGCTCTTTGGTGACTGCAAACCCTTAAATACCTTCTAAGCTCTATGCCTGTGACTATGTTTAATTAGTGTTTTTCCTTCTGCTGATCTGAGTATTGAGCTGCGAGTATCCTCTGTGCTTCCATTCACATCTCTGTTTTGTTTCCGAAATTGGCACTGCTTTAGCTGCTGTTATGATAACAGAGGCAACCTGACCTGACCAGCCAGCCTCTTCCTCCTCCTCAAGCCTTCCGTGACAGGAACCTTTGCTCTATTGTTCTCTGTGTTTTACCCACAGGCTTGTTTGTATGCTCCATCACTCTTTCTTTTCCCTGCAGCCTGAGATCCAGCACCTTAGTTTATTTAGCTTGGCCTTCAAGAAGGGCAAGTGCTTTTCTCCTTTAAGGTTAGTGGGCAGTGGAGGTCACACAGTTGATAGTGTACTTGTTCTCAAGGTAAAACACACTGCTGTTGGATTGTGAGAAAAGTGTTTTTAGTGTCCTGAGCTAAAATGTCAAATGATGTTGATGACACTCTAAGCCACAGAGCAATTCATGAATACAGTGTGAAATTTTGTGCTCGAGGCCAGCAGAAATAGGACTTATTGCCCCTTTAACTTAGTAAGATGTACTTGTTAAAAACAACACAAGCTGAGCATGACAGGTATGTGGAACTCACGGCCAATGAGATAGGAGGATTAACCCTGCCTTTTGAGTAGGTATCCATCTGATACCCTCGTTTGTGTTTACCGTCCAGCTAATCCAGCTCAGCCTACATCCTCTCTGCTCACAATGTATGTTGCTTAAAAAGACACTATATAGTATCAGCTATAGATGGGTGCATCAAATGTGAGATTTGGCAATACCTGGACCAGAGTGACACCAGAGTGATACTGTGACTCTCAATAAGCAAGCTGACCACAGCCAGATATTTAAACTTGGGTCCTAATTTTATTTTCAGACTTGAAAAGCAACTCTAAACATCTTTTGAAGCTAAAGAATGCATGAGTATACTATGTGTATATTATACGTTTACTTAAATTTTCTCCTTTTCTGGCCTGTTCAATGCAGTTGCTGCTATTTGCCTTTTGTCCAGAGAAAACAAAATAATTTTAAACAACACCTGGCCCCCTCAGCCCATCTGTGAAATTCTGATCCAGTTGCTAATGAACATAAGATAAAGAGGGCAGAGACTAAACAAAGAACAATAACAAGAGATACTATTTTCCAATTGCACACATATATACATAAAGACACCAAACTGTACTTTAACTCATTTCAATTCAGTCCCCGCCTGCAGGCACATAAGACAATCACTGGTCTAAATTAAAGACTAGTCAAAGTAATTGAAATCCGAAATGTGACTTAAAAAAAAATAAAAATATATTACTATATCTTGAACTAAAGTTTAGAATGTGGGTCCTGCCAGTAGTGTCTCAAAGTGTCAATACATGACCATATTTATCAAAAGATAAATACCAATAATACCTCAAAGATGCAGGTATTGCTGATAACATTATTTACAGTTGCCAAAAACAATCAGTAGGTCAACCTGAAACTGATGTAGAATAACAAATTAAGCTAGAAACCTTTTATTTGATTTCACTTTATATGATTACATTATTGGAATGTCATTTTGAATGAGTCACTACTGTGTTAAAAATCCAATACCAACTGACACAACCATCCAATCTTAGCACTGTGCAGGAAAATGGATCTATAGAAGAATATCTGTCATGCATCACATTCTAAAACTGTCTCAGATATTTCCTGAAATGCCAGCATAAGTTGATCAAAGCAGTAGATCACCTTCTGCACAATGCAACACAATTTTGCATCTGGTGTACAGAGGAAGTTGAAGGACAAAATTGCAAAGTGGGAGCATTTCTTTGTTGCAAAAATACATAAATGCAATACAATTTTGTCACTCAGAGCTTCATCTTTAGTCGAATATATCTCTATGATCAAAAAATTAATTATCATGGGTTTGTCCAAAGACAGTGTGACAAGTGGCTGCACTGTGTGTTACAGCACATGGTCAGTGCAAGCCAAAGAATTAGCTCTGTAGTATGTATTACTCTAAATGTTGTGCTAATTTGTGTTTAATGAGCTCATGTTGTTCAGAAGTAATTCCCTTTTTTCCCCCCTATGCACCACAATGATTCCCAACACATTGTAAACATGTGCCTCATCAGGGATTCTTTAATAAAGCTCCATGAATAACATTTGAAGCATGCCATCATCACAGATTGACCAATTTTATCACTCTAATCAGCACGGTAAGCCTGGATCCAATCAACGCTGCATCTGTCCTCCCCACACACACCCCTACAAATGGCTTTACTGGAACAATATGCTTGCCCAACTAATGACAAATTTAAAACTAAAACTACCCGCCAAGTACAAATTCACTACAGTGGTGCAGATTTTTGGGATTAATTTGAAGGGGATGAAAATGCTGGTGTGTGTGTGTGTGTGTGTGTGTGTGTGTGTGTGTGTGTGTGTGTGTGTACTTGCAATAGTTATGTTGTGGGTACATAAATGTTTTGACACAGTCACCAGTCACATAGTGATGACCTGCCTGCCTTTTGAGGCTAAAAAATAAGTTCCCATGACACAAATTATGACATCTTTGTACAAAGACTTGGCTTATGGTTAGGATGTGGTTACATTTAGCTAGAATAAGTGAAAACATGCAAACATGAAAACAAACTCTCTATCTATCTATCTATCTATCTATCTATCTATCTATCTATCTATCTATCTATCTATCTATCTATCTATCTATCTATATCAATATAGACATGATGCACACACTGTATAAAAAGATATAAAACCTTTTTTTCCTCACTGTCTGACATTAAATCAGACTAAACCTTTCCTGCTGTAGGGCAGGAAGGACTACCAAATTATTTCTATTTGCCAAATGCCAGAATAAGAGATGTTTTTTTTTAGAGATTTTGTCTGCTACTTACTTCAAAGTCAGACGTTTACATATAGAATAGAATCACATTTAATGTCAGACAGTGAGAAAAAAAAAGGGTTATGTGTCAATTTAGACAGTGTATGTAAACTTCTGGTTTCAATTGTATGTATTTATATATATGTATCTTTATCTCACATGTACCTTTCTGTAGACTTCCCGTTCCAGATGTGTGCTCAGAGATTAAGTTTACAAAGCGGCTCTCCCAGCTGTCAGCTGTGAAGAGCAGGATAAAGCACCTCTGAACCTTGACTGGTCAAAAAAACTAAGTGCTAAAAGAAGATACACACTGCAGTTTGAGTACATAAACATACAGAATGAGCTATAACCCAAACAGAGAAGCTGTCAGATCATCATTCCACCAATAAAGTCAAACTTTAGTGTGACTTTTTAGCTTTGCTGGTGCAGGACCGAATTATAAAATGACACAATGTCATCCTCAAATATTACCTCAGTTTAATTTGAAGTATATCCCACATAGTAAGGGCATTTTATGAGATTTTTCACAAATCTGCCAACTAAATCGTTACCAAACAACTTCTTCACCAACATGTTTGTAAAGGTGTGTAATAACATGCCTTCAAATGTTGAAGTTCAACTCCCGTGGGAAACCCTGAAAAACATCTGCTCAAGTTAGGGTGCCGATAGCCAATTGACGAAAAATCGATTTTACAATTTCTATGTGATTAATATTTTTTTAAAAAACAATATTAGCAGACCTGGTGAAACTCAAAGATGAACTTAAAACACTGTCTGAATCGGTACAGTGTTTGTAAAAATGACATTTCTTCTAAACTGGTATCTTCACCCACTGGCTGTGAGAAAACATGAACTCAGCTGTTGGTAAATGTCTGAACTAATCATTAACAAATGAAATATGTGACTTTTTCTTCTTTTTATGTCCATTTTGTAGGATTTATGATTGGCAGATTTTGATGTTTTTCCCATACTACAAGGTTTGCTGGTTACTTGACCTCACAATGTCACTCGTCACTTTAGCACTGAAATAAATCGCAACAACTAGGACACAATGAAGAAATTGTTGTGAATATCTTCAGATTCTTGAGAATCTTTTCAGGTCAGTAGAGCAGTCAATTGTCTGCTCGACCACTGATCGAGTGCGTGAATGGGCACCATCGTACCTCCACTCTTGGTCAGTCTGGAAGTTGGTTAGTTTCAATGTGTATCCACAGTTACCTGCAGTCAATTAAACAGAGAGTTGACATCTTGGTAGATTTGTTACAAAATGAATTTCCATTTGGTAATTTGACACAATACTAACATGGATCACACACTATTGTGAGTGAGTGCAGTTGTGCAGCAGGAAAAATGTGAGGATCAAGTCACGTGTGTCGGGGGATTAATACGAGGACAATAAAATGATTTACTCACCAAGAAGCCGCCCATCCTGCATTGTGCCAGCTTGTAGCCTGTTCCCAACCATGCTGTCAGAATGAATGAATCCTGGGTTGATCCAGGCCACCTCGCAACAATGTTACTTAATTGCATTTGCGCATCACAGATGATCTGTACACTGACTGAAGGAAAGTGCTTCCTGTTTACATGAACAAATTCATCTTGTGATGGTATGAAATCATACTTGTGCCACAATCCTGAGCGCATAAAGGGAAATGTTGAGTGCAGAAAACAATCTTGAGCAAATAAAAACTTAAAGTGAGCAAATTAAAATCTATTCTGCACTCAAAACTATCAGCAGTTGGTATTACTGAAATATTTTTATTTCAAATCAAATCAGATGTGGACAACCTACACCAACATGGAGTCTGATCGGAGACGACACTGGCAGTTACACGAGAGAGAAGGAAACGCAAACGGTACGAACGTAAACTAAGGAGGAGGAATAGAGCCGGGATCCATGCTAGGCTAAAGGCTAACCCCTCCAGACCAGCAGGACCGTCGCTGATACTCTCCAATGTCCGCTCCCTCAACAGCGGGCTGGATGAGCTACGTTTGCTGGGAGAAACCCGCAGAGAGCGGAGGGACTGCTGTGTTTGCTTTTATGGATGCATGGCTCCGTGGCAGCATCCCAGACGGACATACAGCTGGAGGGGATGACATTCAGGGTCCTCGCCAGGTCTTTTTTGACAGCGTGTCAAAGCGGGGTCGTCTTAGTGAATACTGCTAACGTTTTGCGGCGAATGTGCTAGCAAATAGGAGTGGTAGCAGCGAAGATGATGGTAGAGAAACTGCATTGGTGCTTCTTGTTAAATATTTTCCACTATATTCAGACAGCAGCGTAATGGGCCGTTACTCTGTTTTAATGCTGGTGAGGACCGTGGCGATCGTTCTGGATGGACAGACAGACGGCTAACTCTAAACTTTTCCAGAGCTGCTGCAGGAGCAGGACACTGAACAATGTCAGGGACTCCTCACACCCTCACCATCAACTGTTTGAACTGCTGCCATTAGGAAAACGTTTCTGGTGCATTGAAGGAAGAACCTCCAGACTGATCAACAGCTTCATTCCACAAGCTGTCAAAATGCTGAACTGCTGATGTGGACATACACACGATTCTTTATTGAATTGCTTTTAGTGATTGGATCCTGAAGAAATGCTCTGTCATCTTCATTGTACTACTGTTGTACGTACAGCAGAATGACGAAACTTTGATGTGATTTGAAATGAAAATATTTCAGTAACACCAACTCTGTGCGCTGGTTAAAGACAGTGCACAGGAAGAAACAGGAGGGAGACGTAAGATAGAGAGAGCAGCCACGACAGAGACAACAGGGAAAGGGGAAACCATGAGTGACCGCAGGAATCATTTGACATTTTACACATAATTTTACATTATGTCTAAGAAGCCTTAAAATAAACTAACGCTACGACAGTTGTCGTTATTGACAAATCATTTGAGTTCATGATGTCTGACAACCTCAGGTCAGAATATTTAGACAAGTGGCCAGGGCTGATCAGACAAAAGTATGTATTGATTCTATAGATAGGAGGCAAGAGGGACCCTCTTCCAAGGCTTGCTGGTGACTTGACCTCACAATGTTACGACTCAGTTTGGCAATGAATCACTGACCACAAACTAGGAAACATTGGAGAAATGTTGGCAACATTTAAACAAATAGAGACCAAAACTAGCTGTTGTCCTGAACTAAAAATAAAACAGGGGAAAGAAAAAATGAAAAATTAAACAACAAAAACAAAAATAAAAAAATAGCAAGGAAGAAGGAAACTTATATGGCCAGACCAGCAAGCTCTTGTCAACAAGGAAAAACTTCAAACATCCTCTTAACAGGAATCATTGGAGAAGATCCTTGGGAAGATATCGGCAAGAGGGACCCTCTTCCAAGGCTTGCTGGTGACTTGAACTCACAACGTTACTAGTCAGTTTGACAATGAAAAAAACTGCCAAAAACACATTGGAGAAATGATGGCAACATTTAAACAAATACAGACCCTCTTTCAAAACAGGCTGTTGTCCTGAACTAAAAAAAATATGTTAAAGAAAAAAAAAGGGGAAAAAAAAGAAGGAAACTTATCTGGTCAGACCAGCAACCTCTTGTCAAAATGGAAAAAGTCCAAATATCCTCCGTAGAGGAACTTTGGACACATTC
>NW_007577904.1:0-14303 GCF_000690725.1 Stegastes partitus
ATGTAATCCCTCTAGTGAGTCTACCTTAAGGGTCTCCTCCCAGTCGAACATGCCTGGAAAACTGTCAAAGTAAAGGCACCCCAGCTGTGCCTCCATGAATATAACAAATAGGTTCAGGGACAAGGTGCAACCCTTGCAGAATCCAGGAAGGAGGATATGCAACGACACAAGAAAAGAATAGAATCCAACATATTGTTAGGACAGCAGAAAAGAAAGAAGGTCGCCTTCACCATCCCTCAATGACTCATTATATCTCCAGGATCAGGAAGTGTGCAGATGAAATCATCATTGCTTGTTCACAACTTGTTCAAACTCCTTCACTCTGATCCAGAACCACACAGCACAAAAGCAGCTTTTCCCACAAGCTGTGTCCTGCACGACCAAAGGACCTTATGCAAACTTACCATCAAACATTCCTCACATGCACGACTACATATGTGTATATGTATTTTATGTATTTTTATATGAATTTGAATATATACAATTTTTTTTTAAAGTATGACAAAATGTCTGTTTTACATATATTTAAATATTTAGTGCGACGGGCTGAGCACGAGGCCACTATTGTTATCCTGGTGCGCTTTTCTTATTATTCCTCTTCCGTACAAAAGTTCTCCGGCCTACTCCTCCCACAGATTTGAGAGCAGCCACACAAATTATACATCAAACCGTGCAGCTTGACACACAGCTGAGGCTTAGGTTATTCAAAGGTTTTAGTAGGTTTGGTAATTATAAAATCATCATTTAAATCCCGGCACACTCCCGTGGCACTCTCAAATTTTCTGCAAGGAAATTTTCTAGTTATTTTTATTCTTACATTACATTATATATTAGTATTAGTATTGGTTGTAGTACTAGTTTTGTTCGTGTTATTATATTTTTATTTCATATATTTTCTATTTGTATTATTTAAATGTATTTATAATTACAGTTATTCATATTTTCTTTATTTTCTTACTTTCTGTACATAATCTGCTGCTGACATCTTGACATGCACCTTGTTACTGGCAGCAGGCCTGCCACGGCACATAATCTGCTGCTTTCGCCTAACTCCCCCCTTTTTCTGTCTTTTGTGTGTGTTGTTTTCTTTTCTTTCTCTTGCTTGCTTGTAATATGTCGCTCTTTGCCCACCTAATTGCCCCTCGGGGATAAATAAAGTTTTTTCTGATTCTGCATCACAGAAAACAGCCACTGCCAGAGAATCTGTTGTCCATGAGTTTTTTAAAGCCATTCCTCCAACCATTTATATCAGTAGAGGAGAGGGTGGATATTGCATCATGGACCAAGGTACATTCTCACAAAACCCTTAAATTACACATCACATGTGTCTGCAACTAGTTAAAGATAATGCAACTGAGTAGCCTTCTTTGTTTTTGCCAGTTTGCATTCTGCCCACTGTCAAGGTGTCAAACTGCTCCTGTGAAGGCAGAAACATCACTGTGTCAGCAGGCAAAGCAATGACTTTGATTACTATCAATGGTAAAAAGAAAAAAAGTTCACTGTTTCAAATTCTATTTTAGATTTATTTTTAAGCGCACTGCGCCTACAAGTGCAGCAGTAATTAAAAGGTATCGTAGAGTAAATGGTATTTCATTACCCAAACAAAGTCACATCTGTTTTTGCTGCAAGAATATGATGCTGTGAGTATTTAAAACTTTTGAAGTGTGTTTTATGGAACTGTTCCAAAGTGTGTGTTAGGTATGGTAAATTTGTATTAATTATTTTGTTTATTCACATTCTTGTTTCAAGGGCGTTGTAATTTTCACCAGCCACAGTTTACCTGACAAACATGGCAGCAGCAGTAGATACCTGGTTTTAGGGACCTTCCTAGGAGTGGATATTGGCCAGCCTCTGTGAACAATACCACACTTCATACATTGGACGTCCTGAGCTCCTTCCAGGAACTCAAGGTCATCTCCCAGGATTCTCCAGACAGGCCTTTGCAAAGCCGCTCGAGTATCGTACAAAGTGTGGAGGAAGAGTAAGCGTAAATATTCTTGTCCATATTATAAAATGTATTTCACAAACTAGTTAATTCTGAATATCTTCCAGTCTGGACAAGTCAGTGGTGAAGCACCTGCAGCGCAGCTTCTTAGAGTCTTCATATGAGGAGGAGCAGCTCTGCTGTGGTGATCCTGTCACCTGTCCAGCCTGCACTCCATGTGGTGACTGTTTCAGCAGATGGGAACAGAAAAGCTGTATCGCTTTCGCCGTAACACAAGGTGCTCTTTGTTTCTGTATTTTCCATTGATTTATGTACATTTATAATGTATTTCATGGATGTCTTTCCTATTTTTCTTTCTTCCTCAGCTCTGCCTTTTCTGAGGGACTCTTTGTGGCTGAAGACAGCTTGGTGTCACTATTTGTTGACACCATACAGAAGGCAGTGAAAAATGTGAGTTTTAAGCAAAACTAAATATAATAATAGTTAATAAATGAACTGGATACCTCCAACATACATTTCCCCACTACTGCAACTGCTTCTGTGTGCTACTTAATTCATTTGTTATGTTTGTTATGTGTGTCCTACACACAGGGACGAGGCACATGTGGTGATTCCCAATGGACCGCAGCGAGGGACACTTCAACAAGGGCTTCCAAATTGGATGAAGAAGGGATGGAGGTTGCAGTGTGTCGCCATGGTATCATTTAAACATGTACAAGGGAGAGATAGGGAGTATACTGGCCATACTTGGAGAAAGCTGCCAGTGTCCTTCCTGCTCTCCAGGAGCTGCCCATGCAGAAGCCTTTCCTCAGTGTTATGCATGCTCTAAGCTCATGCTACAAAGTGTGAGGTATGTTTTACATATTTGTATATATCATACCTTTTTTTTCCTCATATATTTATATGTGCAATAATATTTACTGAACTCTAAAACAGAGTAGAAATATGTAAACCATACTATGCAGCTGTTTTGTGATCATTCCACCCACTGTTTACTAACAGGTTAAATGGAGCAGCAGAAACCAGGAAGGAGCAGGGACACCTGCTGGTGAAGAGGTGGAGCAAGTGAACACGTTGTGCTCTGACAACAAAATACATGTCAAAAGCAGGTGATTGGAGTTTTTCCCATGTTCTTACTTAATTTTATTTGTTTGTATGTCATAACTTCATTTGCTTTCAACAGCACAGGTGGACATGCTTATGTTGCATAAATGGGCTGGAACCACAAGAAAGTGTCTCTCCTCATCAGGCACTTTCCACAAGACATGTAAAGGTGGGTCTCCTATTCACAGCTTTGCTTGCTATATTTTTGCATATGCTTGGTCTGTTTTTGAACACACCACATTGTTATTGTAATCGTTGCATATAAAACCTTTTACCAGACATGTCAGAGGCTCCAGGATGACACTTCAAGACTATGTGAATTGAAGACAGTGCTACATTGCTCAGATGAAACGGTGTCACAGTGGGTGTCTGATGTGAAGGAATGGGCAACTGGAGGTAAGTGAGGGCAGAAAACAGAAAGCAACATATACTTAAGTTCAGCTTTTGATCAAATCAATCAAATATTAAATTCCACATTTGAGAAGGGTCCCAACGAGTTTTATATCCAACACACATGAAAATATTTACACTATTGTGTATTAAAATGAATTCACTTTTAATAAAATTGTTACAGAGGCACCAGGAACATCGAATACCACCCACATCCACAGAACTTCAGCAGTTCATCACGGGCCTTCACCTGAGTGTGCAGCAGAGGAAACTAACCCTGTGCTGTCGGAGTAGTATTTATTTTATAAGTTGAGGCTTTACCTTGTGTCTTTTTAGACAACAGCAAGCTTCTCCACCACCTCCATAGGAAGCTGGCACAAGACAAAATGCTCCTTCTTCAGGAGATACAGAAATATAACACACTTGTATTAGACTCGGCTGTAAATGTTGATGTAGCTGTGGGCGAGCAGTCGCTAGCTGGAGAGAGCACTGTTTCCCCAACGTGGCCGTGGGAGTGGTAAGTTTTCAGATGATTCACAAGTATTTGGAGTTGTGCTGTATAGAGTTTACTAAACTACTGTGTGCATATAACATTTTCATTGTTTTAATATTGTTTAGTTTGTGTTTGTTGTTGTTCAGATTTTTTTATGTTCTTTAGATTCTTGTATCATGTCTCACTGATTTTTAGCAAACATCGCCATGAAGAAACAAGTCCATGACCAGGTGATGTCAACAATGCGACTGCAAGAAGAAGGAAGTGTTCTGGTGTTGGAGATGGTGCAACACTGCACATGGCTACAGAACCAGTTGGTAGTCCTTCAGAAAAAGTTGGCCGATGAGGGTGAGTCGAGAGTTAAACTTAGCTATTGACTTGTGTCAACTGTATGTTTCAGATTTTAAAAAGTACACCAAACCACACAGAACATACGTGGTGTAGATCTCTCTGCTGTTTTTGTCTTGATCATTTGGTTTTTACAGAATGTTGTGCAGGGATATACATATATGCTGGCTGCAGCTTGAAAGTATAAGACTGGATTGGATTTCTCCTGCTAGTATGCTGTTGCACAGGGTTAGCATAATGGTATTAGTTGCTTCTGTAGTTAAAATAGAAAACCTTGCTGATTTTTTAGGTTAACTTTTGCTTTAACTTACTGACTTGCCAATAACCTACTTGTCATTATATAGAAATTTGCTTGGCAACATGGAGGTGTCACAAATAAAAATGCTAATTATTCTGGGATGTAGATTCTTACTACCGCTGAAGTTTTCTGCCTTCCATAAAGAACAATTCTTTGTAGCGTAGTGTCGTGTTTATTTTGAGATATAGACAATGGCAACAAAGGACTTTGCAGTTTTCTAACAAGAAGAGCTTCAGAGATGGAAGAGGTGTTGCAGATGGTCTACCAACAGTACCAGACTGTCTTCATGCATCTGTCCCTCCGCATATTGAAGAGGAGGTCCAGAATGGACCCAGCAGCCCAGACACCAGTGAGGATGAAGAGGAAGAAGAAAACACAACCTAGGGATTGTATTTATGCATGTACTGTATATTTAAACACCTTGTCCATTTTTAAAAAGCTCTCATCTTAACCTGCATTTTTCTTTTTTCTTAATTATCTTACACTTAAGACGCACAACGGATTGTGGTGAAGGAAATGTACTTGTACGGCTACATATCTGTGTATTTTTAACATCCATCCATCCATTTTCTATACCTGCTTATCCGTGCAGGGTTGCGGGGACTGATTTGCTTCGTGCCCTTCTACTGGACTGTGTATTTATGTTTGATCTCTAATTTCTTCTAAATTAAAAGTAATCAGTTGTGTAATACGCAACATATATGTAAAGGAAAATACATTGTTTAATATTTTATGTGTACTTCATGCTGTATAATAATAAAAATCAAATGTGTCAAAAGTGAAAAAAATTAATTGTGTAAGATACCCAAATGACTTCTTTCTTTGCTACAAGGAAAAACATATGTGACTTATGTTACTTAAATTTTTTATTGAAAATTAGGCTTCTGAATATGCGATAATCACACATTAATATTCACATCAGGCTGGATTAGAAACATTCAAAGTTTGCAGTAGCTATGTTTGTTTTATACATTTACACGATGACAATAGGGGGGTACCCAGTCCAAATCCATTACATGAGCGGGTGGGGGGTGAATTCGAAATTTTATTTTCACTTGGTTTCAAGCAGAACCTCTTTTACTTGTATATGAGCTACATGAACGTGTCAGAGTGAAGCCCTGCAGCCAGTCTAGGAGCTTGACTAAACCTTGATGAGTCAGACTCGGGACTTTGACTCTTAATTGGTTGGTACTTTCACCCCCAGTACCCCCACAATTCACACCCTGGCCTCCACAAACCCTAACCCCATATCCCATCGCTAATTCAACACAATCCTGAAAAAGGTTGATCAAATTTGACCCTGGCATTTCCAACTAACAATAGCCTGGTGGTGGGGGTTAATTTAATGAAAAGCTTATTATAATAACAATCATATTATTGTTGCTGCTGTGAAAGTGGCATTGTTATTGTTGTTTTGATTATAGTATATACATTATTCTTTTCCCAACAAGCCTTCCTTCATAAGCTTTGGGAAGAAACCCACCTATTTTCATAAATTTCACATATACGTGATTTTTGTATTTCATATGAAAACTGTTTTCTGACCTTTTCATAGCCTAAGATAAAACAGAAATGAGTGGTTATAACTGAATAAACCATAAAATAACTGTCTGCTGGGCTGTACTGGGCAAGTGAATGATGTTGATGGGCCTCCAGCCGCGGCCGGTAAACTCGGTAGATGGTGGTGTCAATGATGTGTATCTCCTTCACTGGCAGACTGGTGGCTAATGTGGGCCACTGAGACCGTGATCTACTGAGCTTACCAACCGGCAGGCCGCGATCGCACATCACACATGATTGACAAGAGTCCATGTCTGAAGATATCCACACTGTAAAACTGACCCATAATCATAATGCCTCTTGGACCCATCCCGTAAACTCAACAGGAAGTCCACCATTTTGAAACAACTGTTGAAATGTTTGTGATTGTTGTCATATTCAAGAGCGAACTCCTCGTAGGGGTTGACTTCTACACACCCCAGATTTGGCCAGCACATACAACAGGGCTTAGTGATTAAAAATGATCAAAAGCTTTGCATTTTGTTGAAGGGTGTGACAACAGCAGCCCTCTGAATTGTGATGATTCGCCATCACAAAGGATGTGTGTCTAACGACCCTCCAATCTGCCTCAAACTTTCCGTACTTGATCACAGTCCTGCCCTGATGAAACCCATCTGCCAACATCCATTCACAGTCACAGCGCCGCCTGCTGGCAACAGGAAATAATATGTTTTACACGTTCATGTGCTATTATTAGCCGGTTGACTGTATTGACCTCAAATGCGGTGACATGAGCCTTTAGATGCTGATGATGACTCGTACCAAAAATTGTGAGTTTTTATCAAATGACGTGTCCGTGGCAACCCTCTGAACTTTGATGCTTTGCCATGAAAGAGCGAGTGCTGCCTCCTGGCCCTCTGCATGCTGCACTCTGCCTCAGTCACAGTCACAATCTCAATTCTTTTATTGTCATTATGCATATGCCTCCATACACACAACAAAATTGCAGTTGGAAGTCTTGGCTTTTTAAAGGCTGAGTGAGGTAGTGGGTCACCTGTGTACTTAGTGTGCTGTCTGTATAGGACTCTGTGTGTGTGTGTGTGTGTGTGTGTGTGTGTGTGTGTGTGTGTGAGGAGGGGTGGAAACTATCCTTAGTCTTTTTGTTCTAGCCCAGGGGCAGGGGGGACAACCTTAAACACTCAAAGAGCCACTTGGACAAAAAAGAAAACACAGAGAGCCACAAAATCCTTTTGACATCTAAAATGAAGATAACACTGCATATATGTTTTTTTTTTACCTTCATGCTATGTATAAAACACTACAGTGTGCTGCATTTATGAAATCAATGAACTGCTACAGCGAAAACAACACTTTATTTCTGCATGCAACAAAAACATTTTGATCGCCGAAAAAAAAGATGTTGGGTTGAAGGTAACTTTGAAATAAAATAGTCAGTGTCTATTTGAGTCCTCCTCGTTTATATGAAATAAAAAGCCGAACTTAAATGATCCACCTGCAGCAAAGTAGAACAGCGTGTGGTTGGTCTGCTGACTGTAGCTGGACTGCTGACCAGACCAGTGACGCTCGGTGAGGTTCATGGCTGGTGAGGCACTGACTTCATCAGAATCTGATTTACAAATACATGCACTCTACACAGTTGCTTATTTGCCATTTGATTGGCAGCAGTTTACGGGTTATGTTTCATAATTATTGCGGTAAATTGCAAAAATTCAGCAATTTTAAATTTAAAATCAAAATTGACGAGGCTAAATGAAGAAATAAATACTGTATAGCACAAATCACTGGATAAATATAACCATTTAAATTGTTTTATCATGATATATTTTTTTCTTTCCCCTGACCACACGTCACTGGACCAGACTCTGACCACCTGTGAGCGCTTTGGGATGGGAGGAGCTCACGGCAGCGCCGCTGCTTGCTGAGGACTGTAACTGCAGACCGATACGTGTTTTCACGTCAGAGTTTCCAAAACACCAGTACAGTCTCCAGTAACACGAGAAGGAGTCGCTAGATTTGTCCCTCGTCACTTTTGACAAAAAAAGTCGATTTGAAAAGTCAGATTCTCTGCAGAGTGACTTTGCTGATGAAAGTGACAGAAAATATGTAAAGAAACATTCTCATAACGTGCTGAGGGCTGAAACTTCCACCTCAGAGATCAACTTTATTCTTAAACACTTTTTGAGAATACTACTAAAAAACATGAATCATGTGGACACAATCTGTGAATACTGCAAACAAAGATACACAATGCTACTGGAAAAAGAAACAGGAGAGACAGAATGAAGAGGGGAGGGGGTAGCAAGAGAGTGAACGGGTCAAAGATATTAGCTGACATCACTTTATTATCAGTTTACTTGCTCTGCTGAGTGAGCAGGTCAGAGACAGACGGAGCAGGTAGCAGAACGAGCTGCAAGAGTGTAACTGACAAGTTTCACATTTTCTGTCTTCACCAGAAGGGATGACTCTTTTGCCAACAGGGTTTGCGTAAGCTTTATTTGATTTGTGCATTTTCTATGTTTTCTATGTTTTTATTACAATATTATCAACTTTACAATGTTTTGCTATTGTTCAGCAGAAACAGCTAACATTAATAACACATTTATTACCTTATTACTAGATTTAGCACAACTTTAATGTTACAAGAAAACAATCAAGGAGGTGATTTGATGCTTACAGTTGGACTCAGCAAGCAGTCAAATAAAACCAGCATGTTGTAATGCAATTGTAAATGTTATATTTAAACATGTATTACTTTTTGGCCAGGTTCAAATTAACCAGGGCTTTGTTCAAAACCACATCTTTTCTTACAGCTCAAAAATTTCTTTTGGGATTAGTTTCTGGAAAGTGACTCTGTTTAATCAGCGCAGATTTTACATAATATACATCAAAAAACCTTCAGGTTTGTACACAGGTAGAGGAATTTGTTTTTGTTTTGCTGATGCACACACATGGTCATCTATATATTAAACGTATTAGTCCTTAATTAGTACTTTTTGGTTCACAGACATATCAGTACAAGTACATAACAAAACGGTAACAACATGACGCTGATTCCTGACGCATCCAAGCAAATCTTATGTTTTATCAGTCGCTGTCAAACAAACTGCAATTACTTATGCCACTCAGATATCATTCTATTTTTTTCTTTCTTTTTATTACACCACAATGCATTAGTGAAAACGTCAGTCTGTTTTATTACACATTCTTTATTGCTTCACAAGCAATAAAAAAGTGAGTTTATTTGCAAAAGCAGATATCTCCATTTTAATGAATGTGCACAAATCATTTTTTAGTTTTTTACTTTAATCACAACAAAGCAAGTTCAACAAATTACATCCAACATACATAAGCAACCTTTTTTTAACTGTAGTTTTTGTTTGTTTGTTTGAAATGTAAACTTTAGTTTTACAAAGCAGTTAATGGCACACAATGGTTGTGGGTGTCTCCTAACACCCTCATGAGAAATAATCAGGTAAAAATTGTAACAAAAGCATACCAATGTGTTGAACCTCAGCTGCTGCACTTAAAGAGTTATCAAGACAAGTAAAGCTTGTCTCTATTTGTCCACAGCATGCCTGCCCACTTCCACCCTGAGATTATGGATGAAAATCAAAACAACACAGATGGCATTTGGTGTAATGTTGAAGGAAGCGACTGGATGTTCACTGTGGTTCCAGTGTACATCCTGGTCATCAGTGTGCTGGGAATTATCCTGAATGTGTTTGTGTTGATGGTTTTGGGCCTCCACAAGAAGGCCTGTACAGTGGTCGAGATATATTGGAGCAACCTGGCTGCTGCTGACCTCTTTCTGATGTCTAGTTTACCCTTCTGGGCTTTGAATGTAGCAAAGAAATATGACTGGAAACTTAGTAAAACCATGTGCAAACTGATCCCCTTTTCCATCACCATGAATACCTACTGCAGCATCTGCATCCTTGTTCTGGTTAGCATTGACCGATATTTGGCACTGGTGCGTCCACTGACCAGTGCACGAATACGGAAGCCATTTTGTGCCAAACTGGCTTGTGTAGTGGTGTGGGGTGTATGCTTTTTCTTGAATGTCCCAGCACTCATCTTCAGGGAAGTTCTACATTTCCCTGAGGGAAATTTTAGCAGATGCAATCATAATGTTTCAAGTCCCACGATGTATCTGGCGTATCAAGGGATTTCTGTATTTAGCTTCATCATCCCCATTTTTATTATTTCCTTCTGCACTGTCAAAATAATTCACACTCTGAGAAAGAGGTTGAACATTCAGAAAATGGAGCAGAAGGCCATCATTCTGATCCTGGTGGTCTTCCTGGCATTCCTGATCTGCTGGGTGCCGTACCACGTGGTTCAGATACTAGACTTGCTCAGTAGACTTAACATTGTGGGACTGTGTACGACTCACCTGAACTTCTTTCACCTGATCTTCACCTATTTATCCTTATTGAACAGTGTTCTCAATCCCATTCTCTATGTCATTGTAGGGAAAAATTTCCAGACAAAAGTTAAGGAATTATTTAGGCAGATGAGCACAAAGCTGTCAAGATGTCTTTAAACTGAAGATGCTGATCTTCAATAATAGTGATTTTTGAATTAGGGTGCATGTTTTAAAGGGTTTAGACAATGAAACTGACGATGATTACGCAGACTTAGGAGCACAGTACTGGAGAGCTGCCCATGAGATCCCACTCACAGTGATGTGATATATAGATATGTGTGTGTGTGACATATATATATGTGATATTACTGTAATATGTTACTATTATTATCATTATTGTTGTTATTGTTGCTGTTGTTGCTGATTTTGAATGATTTTGATTTTGAATTTTGAATGCTGTTGTTGTTGTTGCTGATTTTATGTTGGTGTTGTGTTGTTTTTTTCTGGTGTAGCAATTTCCCTGAGGTCTTGCACCGAAGGGATCAATAAAGTTCTATTCTATTCTGTTCTATTCTATTCTATTCTATGTTTCTTTCAGTGTGTCTTTCTCAGAATAGTTCTGAATTCATACATTTTTGGGTAAATATAGGGTAAGAATGTTTTGTACCACTTCTGGTGAACTCACTAAAACCTGCCACTCTCCTACTCACACCCTAACAGTTGTTTCATTTGCTGTTATGCTTTAAAATTTTAAACAATATCACTGCCACATAATTCGGATTACCACATACATTTTACACCACAGAAGTAATGGACAAAACCTAAGATTATGAAAGTAATGTACAAAAAAATGAATGAACTTTGTGTCTCTATGTAACATCATTTACACTCATGATACAACAAGTCAGTCGTCAGATGTTTCACACCTCTATGTGTTTACATGTCTGTAGATGTATGTATGTGTATGTTCATCCTCTCTGAATCGTGGCTAACCCAGCTAACACCGGATGCTAACGTGGACCTGCTGGGCTTCGCTACAGTAAGAGACACGAAGGCATGCAGAAAAAGCAGAGGTGGGGGTCCCATCATGTACGTTAACAACCGCTGGCGTAACCCAAGTCACGTTTCTGTCAAGGTGGTTCTGTGTTGTTGGGATTTAGAACTGTTGGGGTGGAGGATGCTGTGCTGTACCTCCTCCACCGAGCCCACTCACACCTGGACAAGGGAAGTGGCACTGTGAGGATTCTTTTTATGGACTTCTCAAGTGCCTTTAACACCATCCAGCCCCTGTTACTGTTAGTTAGAAAGGATGGGAGTGGACTTGTGCCTGGTGGACTGGATCTCCGACTACCTCACTGACAGACCACAGTATGTCAGACTGAAGGACACCACATCTGACACTGTGGTCAGCAGCACAGGGGCCCCTCAGGGCAGAGTGCTGGCCCCTCTCCTCTTCACCCTGTACACCTCGGACTTCTGTTACAACTCGGAGCTGTGCCACATACAGAAGTACGCAGATGACACAACCATCATGGAGTGTATCCAGGATGACAGAGAGAGTGAGTCCAGGAGTCTGGTGGACGACTTTGTTGTCTGGTGCAGAGAAAACCACCTGCAGCTCAACGTCTCAAAGACAAAGGAACTAGTCATAGACTTCAGGAAATCTGGACCATGCCCACGACCAGTTCTGGGCGGGGCAGTGAGCGGGGAGAGGAGGGGGGCGAGGGGTGAGGAGTGAGGACATTGGGGTGAGAGAGAGCATCATGCTCTATCACCAGACTGTGGGCAATGTGTTACTGTATCCAGTGTTGTTATTATTATTGTTGTTGTTATTATTGTTGCTGTTGTTGTTGATGATTTTGATTTTGAATTTTGAATGCTGTTGTTGTTGCTGATTTTATGTTGGTGTTTTGTTGTTTTTTCCGGTGTAGCAATTTCCCTGAAGTCTTGTATTGTAGGGATCAATAAAGTTTTATTGTAATTCTAATTCTAAACCATGGTGTCTGAGATACTGTATCAGTTTAAATAAACCTTTTTATGTACCAACAACACAGCAGCAGGAGATAATTTCTTCATCACCTTCACATCTTTGCTATTCAATAAACAACAAGAATTTTGGCATCACAACTCAGGACTTGCTGTGACCTGCGGTGTTGAGGAGAGCTGACTCCCCCTCCATGCCAGCAAAATACAGAGAGGCATTCACTATGACTGTGATACCTTTCTACCTTTCTAGTGCTCATGGTATCACAAGCTAGTACATTTGGTGGGATCCCTGCTGTGCACAGACTTCAGGTGTGAGAATATTACACCAGATGATCACTTTGTCAACACCTGAATGCCCCCAGAGCACACTGCTTGCAGTAGCCAGCTAACGTACTTAGTAGTAGTCAGTGACAAGTGCAGACTGACAGTGAGCATCTACCCTCTTCCTCAGTGGCTCTGCATGGGCTCAGAGAAGTGATGTCACTGTCATGTAGCGATCCTCTTGGAACACATGTGAGGCTAAGGGCATGGGTTTGACATTATAAAGTTTGGTCTGTTGCAACCTCAGGTGACAACATTTCTGAGCTTGTTTGTGGACTTTAGGAGGGATACTAATTTCCTGAGTCCTGAAAGGGGGGCAGACCTTTTTAACCTGACTTAGTCTCTTCCGGCAACATTTTTAGGCCAACTAGGGTCTCTGTCCCTCCTCAAGGGCCAAATGGCAGCCAGGAAACAAAGCATCTTTCTCCCCCTCCTGTGCATGCAGCCGTCCAAAGATGTCTGATGAACTTAAGGTTTTGTCAACAGGTTTCTCTCCAGACCACAATGATGGTTTCTCGGGGGACTTCCTAACCCTCTGCTGGTGGAAGGATTCAGCCAGCATAGAGCAAAGAGGCATGGTCTAGGACCTGTGGTCCAGTGCTGGCTGGTCTTCACAGATGCTTCCCCAGTAGGCTGAACATGGTCTATACTGTCTGTGGGGTCAACAGGCTCTGGATTTGCTGTTAGCTGACCCACTGCGTAACTTCCAGCAGCATAGAACTCCTTGCTCTGTGGAAGTTCCTGCATGCCAAGACAATGTCACCATGTCATTGCCAGGAAAGACAGCACAGTGACTAGAGCGCCCATCAATAGGCAGCCTGGCAACCACACTGTTGCAGACGGTTCACCTCCTTTTATGCTTAATCAGAGTCACACATGTGCTGGTAACTCTGAAGCATACGTCATGTCAACATAGACTCCACACCCTGGGGAGTGTTGAGTCTGTCCTCCGGGGATTAAGGAGACTCGGTGTCGCTTTGTCAGGGCAAGGTTTGACCTTTTCAGTTCCAAAGAATCAACACATCGTCAGCTGTTCTTTTCCATCATAGGACGATGGCCCACCTTAAGGGTGGGATGCCCAGGCACACACATAGCCCTGTAGTCTGCTGTCAGCCCTCTCTGCTGTCACGGTTCTCCAGTCCTTTCTTCCAAGGATGCAGGCAGAATGAGTGAGGCTGATTTTGGTGGATCTTTGTTCCCACTTGCCATGGTCCCAGCAATTCACCTCTATTAAATAGGATGCCTTGGAGGCTTTCACTTGGGAAAGACCGACTGTCTCAGGTAGATGAGACTCTGTTTCATCCCTTCCTGGCTAGTCTCACCTGCACCAGTTTAAGCCTGTCCGGGCTTGGTGACGGAGCACATCCAGTGCAGACAGGCTTTCATGAAGACCAACCAGCTCTTGGTCTGCTTTGACTGCAGAAATGTAGATAGGTCCCTATTGAAGCACAATTTTGCACGTGTTTTTTATCAGGTGTGCCAGTCACATTCTGGGTCTAAGCACACTCACCTCCTGGTGTGGTCACACACA
>NW_007577904.1:15015-23468 GCF_000690725.1 Stegastes partitus
CATACATACATACATACATACATACATACATACATACATACATACATACATACATACATACATACATACATACATACATACATACATATATATATGGTAAAAGCCAGCTGGAAGGTGCTTTTCACTCATTGCAAAGTAAAGAAACATGAGGAAGGAAACACAATTGGAAAAATCTAAGGATTATCTAAAGTTTGGAGTCTTGACTGACTGCTTTGCAAAGTGTAAAGTCAAGGTAAGAGATGTTTTTTGGCAGTTTTTATCAGCTCTGAGCTCACAAAAATGTGTGCCATGTACTTTACCCTAATGTTGAAGCTGTGACAGAACTTTGTATTGACAAAATCTCCCTCATGTTTTCCAAGGCTCCAATGATGCATATAAGGCACATATGGGCCTTGGGAGTCCTATGAAGGAATTAGATAAATAGCCAATGTTATAATTTTTATACCGCAGTTTAGTGACTGTAACCATGTGTAGCAGCTTCTACATCGGCTCAGGTCCCACTATGCAGCATCGATCTGCTCTCTCCACGTTCACTTGATTAAAGAGGTGAAGACAGCAGCAGTTGTGAATATTGCTGTTTGGAGATTATCATCTGCATTAATTTTCTTGACCACATGGGGGCATCGCAAGCCTCAAGATCATCAGCAAATGCAGGTTATATCAGCTTCTGTCTTCATTTTTATTTACAGATCCTGCAGCTACTCCAACATCCTGGAGGAGACCACTGGGACTGCTTCAGTCAGTTGAATTATTTCTTGGCCTTATTTTTTGTTTGTTTGTGTGTTTGGTTTTTTTTCTACTTATAATTGCAAATCCTAGATAAAACAAATTGTTGGTTTGGACTCTTAGGGAGTTTTTCCTTTCTTTTTTTGTTTTAATACTTTTACTTTCTTTTTATTTGTGAAAGTTTATTGAAAAACTATTCATGTTAGTTATCTCAGTGGTTTATTTGTTGTTGGGTTGAAGGAGTCTCTGGTGCACTATAACATTAAAAGATAGGTGCACTTCTCTCAAGTCTTAATACAACACTCACATGTTGGTATGTATGTGGGTGTGTTATACTTCCATGGGCAGTGTTTGTTTGTTGAGCCTTGCTAAGTTTCAGAATACATTTTTGCATAGAGGACTGTTACTAATTACTTTCAGTTTCAATAAAATAGGAATTATTTTAATGCCCCTTGTAAAAATGAATTTGTAAAAACGTATCTATGCATTCTTTAATATGTTTTTCCGTCTGTTGGGGTGCAGCACTTGCCATCCCCAGTTTAAAATTCTTTCTAAAGCATGTACTTTGGTTGCTCTTGTACAAATGTAAGGATACAAATGTTCTAAACTCTTCTTTCATTAGGTTTGACACAATGATACTGCTATACAGTTAAGCAGCACTTAGAGGAGGATATACAATGCTGCACTTGGAGGAAATAATGCACACAAATGTAGATAATTGATGTGAGCTGCTGGAGGAACGGAAGTACATTGGATGTGAGTCTCCATAATGACATTTATGTCTTGAGTTGTGGACACACGCTATAAATCTGTTTCTTTAGCCTGTTTGTGATGTTTTTGTGTTGAATACACAAAACAAGCCCAGACCATATTTTTGTGTCTTTTCATGTTCATTTTTTCTCTCACTATAGACCCGTGTGACAAATTGGCCACCCATATTGGCATGTTATTAAAATATTTTTTTCAATAATGGCATACATTAATTATGGCGCCATTTCTTTCCAAAATCAAGCCTCGATGTATTTTGTATTTGTTTGTGCCATCAGCTCAGTAAGACATACTAATTCTGAGTGTAATACATGTGATGTTAAATCATTTGGAAACTCAAACTATGAAGTCACAAGTCTGACTTTTGTGGCCCTTCCCCAAAGATTTGGGGTTGTTTTTTTGGGCCTTTTGGTCTTTTTGCCTTTATAATTAAGTTGAGCTTCATTACCTACAAGAGTGACATTCTGGGATAAATATAAGACACCAGACAATGAGGGTGGGGATGAGTTTAACAGCATGTGTTTAGTAGTACGTGCTGTTTGGTGGCTTCTCCTCGCGGCGCTGGGTGACAACGGTAGTGAGGCCTAAAGAGAAAGAAAGCAGTTTCAGGAACAGGAGTAAGTAATTGGACTTAATTGGTAACTGAATGACCAGAGAAGCAGGTATGTGGCATCGTTTTAAGTGTGGATGTGAAGATTGAAAGTGTGTGACGACTCACCTCTTTTGTCTCCTCAGGTGTTCCAGCAAAAAGAGTCCCCACGGGCTGGAACACCTTTTTAAAGGTTCTGGGGCAAACCAAGTGTAAATGAGGAGAGGGGAGATAATAATTTCCGTTGGCGATAAAATAATTGCAATCGTTTGATGGAGATGTTGACAGCTGTTTTTATGAAATAAAGATTTAGTTTTAATATTTGTTATTAGAGTTAGAGTAATGAAGTGTTGCATTTCTGTGTATTTCGTGTGCATGATTAATTTAGGTTAACCTGTATGTTGGTAGGTTTGAGGGGCTGATTAGGGGGCGGCCTATAAAAAGCTGGCAGTTGAGTGAGCGTGAAAAGGAGAGGAAAAAGAGTGTCACAACTTATGCCACCAACTAATCGCCTTGTTTTGTTTTTTTGGTTTTGTCTCATTTTTGTAATATGAGTGTTGGTGAATAAACACCCGGTTGGTTTGCACCTTATCTTGCCTCAAGTCTCCTGCTTCATCCAGCAGCAAAACAGTCGTCCTGACAGCCTTTATTTGACAGGACAGTAGAGAGTGAGACAGGAAAGTGGGGAGAAGAACGGGGGAAGGACCTGCAGCAAATGGCCATGGGCTGGATTCAAACCCACGACCGCTGCATCGGGGACTCCAGCCCCTGCACATGGGTCACCAGCTCAACCAGTGGAGCTATAGCGGCGGCCCACAAAGATGATTTTGATAAAATAAATAAAAACCTTTTTTTAAAAAGTGTCAGTCAGCAATGTGTAAGTTTTAACATGCTTTTAACAAACTACACAAAAGTGTTTTAAGACATCCAGGTGAATGTTCAGGAGTGTCCAAACCTTTACTCATTTTAGAATTTTTGTCTGGACTTGAAAAGGGCTGTTCAGTCATAACCTGTGTAACCTGACAGTCTGAACAGTTTTGTGATTAAGAATGGGTTCATTGAAGGCTCATTGAAACCAAGACACACAGGCTCAGGTTGTAATCGCGACCATCTATCATCTACTGGAGTGAAAACTGGCAATCACATGTTTTACATTTTCTATTCTAATTAAACTGACATTATTTTATAGAAATCAGCTTTTACTTTGGCATGCTAGTTTTTTGTTTGTTTGTTTTGTTTGTTTGTTTGTTTGTTTGTTTTGGTTTGTTTTTCTGTCCAAAAATAAAAATGACCTTGATTCATTGTTGAAGAGGGAAGAGGGTAAAACTTTCATGGGTGATGAATACTTTTTATATCACAGTATATCTTGGTTCTATGTGTAACTTACTGCAACTGTTAGTAATTTCTCAAGACCTATTTTCTAAGCTTAGATAACTTTTTTTTTTAATCACAGTTAATTCGAGTGAAGCTTTGACCTGTTTCAATCTTTCAGACCAATCCATTGTTATGATCAGCGCATTTTTCTAGCTTGCTATGCCTTTGACTCGCTGGAAGATTCTTGGAGAAAAAGAACACTTTACAGAGGAAAAGACTCAAACTTTGTGCTTCATTCATGTTCAGCCAACAGAGCCGCTCCACTGTGCTTTATGATGGCTACGTACAGTTGAAACCAGAAGTTTACATACACTGTATAAAAAGGCACACAAGCTTTTCTCTCTCATTGTCTGACATTAAATCAGGCGAAACTTTTCCCGTTTTAGATCAGTTACCAAAATGATGCTGATGACACGACAGTGGTGGGCTCATCCAGAATAAGGACGAGCAGGCCTACAGAGAGGAAGTGAGAAAGCTGGTGAACTACTGTGGCTGAAACAATCTGCTCCCGAATGTCGACAAGACAAAGGAGATCATCGTTGACTTCAGGAAGAAGAAGCCCTGTCACACTCCTGGACAAATAATACAGGATCTCTGGTAAAAATAAATAAACAAATAAATAAAATAAAACAAAAAGCACAGCAGCAGCTGCATTTTCTCTGCAGGATGAGAAGATCACACCTCTCTCCTCCCATCCTCTGCACCTTTTACAGGAGCACAATTAAACCCGTAATCACATACTCAAAATTTCCTCCAGCTAAACGTAGACAAAACCAAAGTAATGATTATTGGTCCTGGATCAGCCACAGCAGCAACACACTTTGGTTCATTATCCTGTAATAAAGCTGCAAAATGTAAACATCTTGGGGTCATCTTTGATGGAAACCTGAACCTGAACCAGCAGGTCAGCTCAGTGGTGCCGTCTTGTTTTATGTAGCTTAGGAGACTCTCTAAGGCGAGGTGAGTTCTATCCAGACATAATTTAGAAATTATTATTCATGCTTTTATCTCATCTCATTTAGACGACTGTAGCTCTCTGTACACTGTTCTTCACAAACTACAGCTGGTCCAAAACGCAGCAGCCCGACTCCTCACCAGATCCAAAAAGAGAGATCACATTACTCCTGTTTCAGCTCCCTTCACTGGCTTCCAATTCATTTTAGAACAGATTTTAAGATTTTATTGTTAACCTATAAAGCACGCTCTGGACTGGAACCTCAATACATTTCTGATCTCCTCATCCCGTATGTGCTGGTCGTAGCCTGCGGTCCTCAGCCAAGGTTCTGCTCACCGTCCCACAGTGGAGGTTCTGCTCACCGTCCCACAGTGGAGGTTCTGCTCACCGTCCCACAGTGGAGGTTCTGCTCACCGTCCCACAGTGGAGGCTGAGGACCAAAGGTGACCGGACCTTTTCTGTCAGAGCCTCCACCCTCTGGACCAGCCTCCCTGAGGAGATCAGATCTGAAAGCACTTTGTCCTCCTTTAAAACTCTTTTAAAAACACATTTTTACAGATGTGCTTTTACAGGAGTTGTTTTATGAGCGCAGTTTTACTCTGTTTGATGGCAGCATCAAAGGCAGTATGTTTTATCTTCTGTTTTATTCCTTCCTTTATTGTCTTTTAAGCGCTTCGTAACCATGTTTTGAAAAGTGCTATATAAATAAAGTTTTATTATTATTATCATTACTGCATCTCTGTTTGCTCTGGAGGCTGCACAGCTGTGGAATGGAAGTGCCTTCAGAGGGTTGTAAGAACAGAGGAGAAAATGAACGTCCCCTTCATCCAGGACATCGGGTATAAACGCTGTCTGACAAGAGCCAATAGCATCACCAGAGACTCCACACATCCACATCACAAAATTCTCTTTCTCATTATTGTGGCGTTTAGCAAATAGAAATAATTGTGTTCATCCGAACTGACCAAAAACAGGAAAAGTTTAGGTTATGTTTCATTTTATAACTTCTGGTTTTAACTGTATGTGAAGAGGCTTTAAAATTATTTAGTTATTTAATTTGTGTGAATCGATTTGTTTCCATGTTTTAGCAGCACAGATTCATTTCTGATGGACTGCACCAGGTGCTCCATAAACCCAGCTCACCATTCTCACTAGACATGACAGTGGTTCCCTCTGGATGTCGATGCAGTTCTGTTGTCTTTCACAACGAGAAAACTGTGTGAATGAGGTTCAGATGTCTTGCCGCCACTTATCATTATGTTCTCACAACTTGAAACACCATAACCACCACAGTTTAAGGCTGACAAGCAGCTTTTTTTGTTTGTTTGTTTTTTTAGTATATTGCTGCGTTCAAAAAACTTCTCAAGTCTCTTTACTTTCTCTAAAATCAGAATGACAGAATTGCAGCAAGTCAGTACTTATTGTCTAGACTGTGAACATGTACAAGCATGTTCAGCTTAAAAACAATGTGTAATCTGCCTGATTTTACTGATACAAGCTATGAAAGTTCAGATGCCATTCAATACCATAAAAAACATGAATCACATGGACAAAGTTTGGGAATACTGCAAACAGAAATACACAATGCAAGCAAAAAACAGAAGGGACACACTGAAGAGGGGAGGAGGTGGCAATAGAGTGAGGCAAATAAATTAGCTGACCTCACTTTATTATCAGTTTGCTTTCTCTTTTAAGTGAGCAGGTCAGAGACAGACGGAGGACGGTAGCAGAAGGATGTGGAAAAGCGTCACTGGAAGTTTTCACATTTCTTTCTTCACCAGAAGGGGGGACTCTACTGCCAACAAGGTATGTGTAAGCTTTATTTGATTTGTGCATTTTCTGTTTTACCTTCATCCTCGGTCCTCACAATATGAGCAAGCTAACAGTGTTGCCATTGTTCAACAGAAACGGTATTACATTGGCTGTGAACAAGTAAATGGAGACGCATCATAAAATCGGGTAGAAACTCAGCAGCTAGATTAGAGTTAGATTTTAAAACACAGTATTTTTCTTGTGTGAACATGTCAGTATCTAGACTGTGATTGTTTTTGTCTCACATGTTAAGCGATGAGGTTGAACTTCCACGTTCATGTCCAGGGACAGCCGTTGGGCTTTGATGGTCAAACATGACATTTGGTTGCATACAATTGAGATGCACAAACAGAATAATGACAAATTTCTTACTTTTTTTTTTTAAACCAAGTACATTGAGATCTAGGATGATGAAAAATCAATTTATCATTGCAAAGTATTCAAAGTGATAAAGTCCATTTGTCTGAGCTATTTGCGGTAACATTAAAGTAAAAAATAAATGCACCTGACGATGTGTTTTTTCAGCTGAAGTCGTATCAGCTGAGGAAGCAGATGTTCCTGTTGAGTGGAAGTTGTTCAAAGATATTTCAGCACACAGGGGATGTCATCCTCCTTGTTTGAAAATGATCAAAATGCATCCCTCTTGTTGACCGACAGTCCTCCCTGTGGGGGCTGGCTCGTGATGTGGCAGCAGGGAGGTGGTCCCAGTGTTCAAAAATACCAACTTACCTGCTGAACAACACTCTTGGAAAGATTATTAATTTACAAAATTACATATAAACACTGATATAATGCTGCAAGAAAATATGACTAGTTAGCAAGCAAAGCTAGTCTTTAAAAGTCTTTAATGCTTGCAATTCAACTCACAACTAAGCAAATAGCAAGAAACCACAGCTGCACCATTGAAAAAAGGCTCAGCTAACAATAATTACACATTTATTACAACCCTTTAATTAATTTTCGGGTTGATTTGTGGAAAGCTGTTTGGTCTGTTTAATTTGTGTTGACTTTACATGATATGCAGCATTTTTTCCACCTTTTTATTCCACCATAAAGCGTTAACACTATATTGCTATATCGTTTGCACAAGCAATGAAAAACCAAGTCAAGTTTATTTGCAAAAGCAGATATCTCTATTTTTATAACTTGCACAAATCATTTTTAGTTCTTTTTACTCTAATTATAAAAAGATAATTCAACAAACTAAAACAAGCTTTATGAAACTATTGCTTTCATTTTAAAGTTTGATTTTGCAGAACAGTGAACAGCATGTAATGGCTGTTTGTCTTCCAGCACCAATATTTAACATCATAATGTGAAATAATAACGTAAAATTCTGAAAATTGCCACAAAAGCATACTAATGTGTTGAGCCTAAGCTGTCATGTTTGAAGAGTTACCAAGACGAGTTCTTAGTGAAGCTGAGTCGTCTTGACTGTCCAGTTTGCTTCAGTTGTTTTGATTCTCAGGAAACACTTCAGGAAACCAACGAGAACAGCAGCTATGATGTTCTGCAATATGTTGCTCAGCTTCTCAGAATAAAATGTTTCACAGTAGAAAGCATTCAGTTTGTACTCAGCAATACTCAGTTTTTCTCAAGATTCTCGTCATCATTAGAATAAAACAATAAGATTTTTATGTACACTTCAAATGGTTTAGAGTATAATCATTTGTGTGCTTTGCCTTCTTCTTTGTCTCCTCAGCATCCCTGCAAGCTTCAGCCATGACGCTGTGGATGAAAACCTAAACAATGTGGATGACACTGGGTGTTGTTATGATGGAAATGACTGGATGTTCACTGTGGTTCCAGTGTATATCCTGATCATTATTATTATCCTGAGTGTGTCTGTGTTGATGGTTTTGTGCCTCCATAAGAAGGCCTGCACCGTGGCTGAGATCTACTTGAGCAACCTGGCTGTTCTGATGTCTGCTTTTTCTGTCCTTGCTGCAATTACAGGAAAATAAAGTATGTTCACCTTCGTGAAACCTTGTGTAAACTGATCTTCTTTTCCAGCCACATGAATTTATTCTGCAGCATCAACATCCTTGTTCTAGTTAGCACTGACCAATATTTGGCACTGGTGCACCCACTGACCAGTGAAAAATGTGGAGGCCGTTTTATGCCAAGTTGGCATGTGTAGTGGTGTGGGGTTTATGCTTTCTCTTGAAAGTTCCTGCACTGATCTACAGGGAGGTTGTGCATTTCCCTGAGAGAAATGTTAGCAGATGT
>NW_007577904.1:25079-74785 GCF_000690725.1 Stegastes partitus
TAAAGGCCACCGTTCTGATCCTGATGGTCCTCTGGGCGTTCCTGATCTACTGGGTGCCATTGTATGTGATTAGCATACAAGAACAGCTCATTAGAGCTAACATTCTAAATAATCTGTATATCTGCCAGTTTATCTTCACCTATTTAGTCTTTTGTCAACAGTGTTCCCAACGACATTCTCTATGTCATGGTAGGAGATACTTCCAGACTAAAGTTAAGAAATTATTCATGCATGTAAGGACAAAGCTTTCAAGAAGTTTTTAAACCAAAGATGCAGCAAACTGCTCTGCAATAATAATGGTGTTTTGAATTAGGGTGCAGGTTTTCATGATTTTATGCAATGAAACAACATATTCCTAAACCCATAAGTTTTCATGACAACACAAAAGTCGTCTGAAACATAAGTTTAATTCTACAAACTCACATTTTATTGCTCTTTTGTGTCTAACATCGGCAGATTTGTAGAAATGAAGGGTGTGGTCATTTTCAAAGGAAGGGATTAAATGTGGTTCTATCTCAGGACATGCTGCTGATGTTTTGTACCACCTCTGGTACATTTAACAAAACCTATCACTCCACCACTCACACCCAAACAGCTGTTTGATTAGCCATTATGCTTTAGATATAACAATAACACTGCTACAGGAGTAAACAGGATTACCACAAATGTTTTACATCACAGAAGTAATAGATTAAACCTTAGATAATGGAAGTAATGTTCAAGAGAGAACATCATTTACACTCTTGATGCAACAAGTGAGTATTCAGTTGTTTCACGCCTGTATGTGTCTAGATGTGTATTTAAATCTTTTTCTGTATTGTGACAGTCTGTGTAGATTTATTGTGACATGACTTTATTGTTGTGATATTCAGTAAAAACTAATGGTGTCATGTTTTAAAACCTGGTCATTTTTGTCATTTTTGTCATTTTTGTCATTTTTGTCATTTTTGTGGGTGACAATTCAAAACCTAAAATACTTACATCAATTTAAAAAAAATACCTGAACTTTAATCTGCCAACACTGGAGTGTGACAACCTGCACACTGTGCAGACATTCACATTATTTTACAGTTTGTAATGTGTTGCTGCGTGCAGTTTATTTGCAATTCAAAGTCAGAGGATTTGGATGATCAGTGACTCACCTGGTGATGCCACTGTATCCTCTGTATCTGGACTTTGTGAACACACTTCACTGCTGCTGAAACAACGTTTGTGTGTCAATTGTGGAGTGTTCGCATAATAAATGCAGTCTAACACCTGCTGTTCCTAGAAAGCCCTGCATATGGTTAGTATGGACTAACTAGCTTTATTTTTGAATACCTTGAAACTTTTAGGTAAGAATCATTAAATGTATGAGTACTTCCAGTCTGCATTATTGGTACTCTTACTTAAGTACAAGATCTGAGTATTTCTTCCACTTCTGGGTTTTTGGGTTTTTTTGTTTGTTTTTTTTTGCCTAAATGTGTGAGATACCCCCAGTTTATCATCAGGTATGTTGGATTTCCCCGTTCACTTTTCTCAATAGTATCAACACCCTACTTGAATACATTGGTCAGGTTTAATGGAGGACCTCTAGTTGTGATCTGACAAGAATACCCTTGTGTGACTTCAGGTGAGCACAGCCCTAAGTCACCTCGAGAGACTGGAACTCACCTATGCTGATATATAACCGGACAATATCATGGTTGTGGACTGGAGGCAGCAGCCCCTAAAGTCAAACTGGTTGACTCTGGTCTGGTTGTCTGTGGGGACTCTGTGGTACATGGACTGGAGATCAGAAAACTTGTGGCCAGCAGGAGAAACCGGTATCTGTGGTGTAACAAACAAGTGTTTATATGTAACAGCTTGACATAAGTGAGGTTGTAGTATTAAAGCATAATATTGATCTTTTCTTGTTTGGTCAGAGTTCCACAGGTATTGCTGGGTCTGAGCTTTTCTGAGCCAATCGACAGGTGGTCTTTTGCTTTGGTTGCAGCAGAACTGGTGCTTGGCTGCCCACAGCTTCTGGGGAGACAATACGATGAGGTATGTGTCTTCTTGACAAAAGGGACACATGTGCTTCTAAATCAAACCTTCAAGTGAAACATTTTTGAGTGTTTGTTCCAGATAAAGTTCATGTGGAATCCCTGGATTAACCACCTTTCTGCTTGACTCATATATGTAATTATATTTCGGTAGAAATACGTATGAGCATAAGTATTGGCATTACAATGCACTCAGAGTGCTAAAGGTTAAAGTCCTCATTTTATAGAGTGGCACATATTTCAAAGTATGTGTCCTGCTGGGTTTATGTATCCCGCTCCACCACATCTCGGCAGAGCAGAGCAGCAGTCATAGTGGGCGGCTCATCTCCTGGCGATCGTGGACCGAACGGCACAACAATAAGGCTGTATAATGACTCAGCTGACAGCAGAGGCTCCTGAACTGGCTTTTGCTTTTGCTGTTGTGCCGCCCCTTGCTGCCCCTTGGTGCCCCTTGCAGTTTATGGACCTCTTCAAGAAGAGGTGGTGAACCAGAATGCTCAAACTATACCACTGAGCGTACTGCATCACCCATTCTTTACCGATCAGCAGCACAGTCACGACAGCCAAAACAACAGAGAAGACACAGAAGCTTGTCCTTGCTCATCAGCCTTCCGTACAGGAAACTGTTAAATCAAACGCCATAACTCCTCACGAGGAAAACGCTTCATCTCCTCCACAAACTGCTTTCGCAGAGTTGAGGAAAAAGCAGAACTACTGGCGTTAACACCTCACAAGGAAACAGTTGTATCTCCTCAAGAAAACATTTCTGTATCATTGGAGGATGAGGAGGTTGAAGCACAGGAAGTGACTGTGGCAACTCGTGAGGATGCAGATTCAATGACTTCAGGAACAGCATCTGCATTGTTGGAGCATGAGGAAGATGAAGTGCACAAGTCATTCTGACACCGCATGAGAAAATCACTTTTTCTGAGAAGGTACCAGTGGCACTAGTTCATTTGACACTTTGTGAGGTTACAACTTCAACTCTTCTTGAAAATGTGTCTGCAACGGTGGAGGCAACACCACATGTCCAGCACTGATGTATTAAATCCACTTTACAAAGGTTAGAGCAGTGGAGATAGACAGGAAAGGGAGGAGAAGTATGGGGAGAGACCTGCAGCAAAGGGTTGTGAGTGGGAGTCGGACCCACGACTGCTGCATATATAACTATAGCCCCTGTTCATGGGTTGCTAGGTGAGCTATAGGGGCGTCCCACCAGCTTCTGTTATGAGCGCCTTTTGCTTTTGTTCCGGGATTGACACACACATTTCGTACCAAAACACTTCATCTCTGGGACACAGAACCCGTCTCCTTCCTGAGCGCTATGATGGATGGACATCCCCATGGTGGTTATACTTGCGTGTAGTTGTTTGAACAGATGAACGTGGAACCTTCAGGCGTCTGGAAGTTGTACCCAAAGATGAACCAGACCTGTGGAGCTCCACAAATCTCTTCCTGATATCTTGGCTGGTTTCTTTAGATTTTCCCATGTTGTCACAAAAGGAAGCAGTGTGTTTGAGGTGTTCCTTAAAATACATCCACAGGTGTGCCTCCATTTAACTCACATGTTGTCAGTAAACCTATCAAAAGCTTCCAAAACCATGACATCAACATCTGGGCTTTCCCAAATAGTTCTGAGGTATAGTAAGCTTTGTGCATGTGAACTTCTGACTTTGAAGAAAGTATTAAAAAAAAAAAAATCAAAAAAAAAATCTTTTTCTCATTGTTCTGGCATTTAGCAAATACAAATAAATTTGGTAATCCTAACTGACTGAAAACAGGAAGTTTAGTCACGTTTAATGTGCTTCTGGTTTCAACTGTAAGTCACTGAATAGCCCTTAGAGTACAGTTAAATACATAAATAGGAGATTGACAGAATATGTCACATTCACACATCTGCTGAGCCCAAGTTATCCTAAAAAACTGAGGAAAATAAAGCAAGAAAGACACTCGTGAAGGAGACCACCAAGACACTCATGACTCCTGTGAAGAAGTTGCAAGTTTCAGAGTGAGATGGGAGCTACTGTATGTAAAACAGCTGCTGCCTGTTCAGTCAAAGCTTCATAGGAGAGAAAGCCACTGAGAGTAGTTCATATTACATCCCGACCTTGGCCAGAAGAAATTTAAAATACTCTAAAGCCAACTGGAAAACGGTTCTTTGGGCTAATGAGACCAAAAATGTGCTTATTGATCATCAGACTGCACACTATGTTTGGCAGACACCAAACAGTGCACATCTCCACCGTGAAGCATGGTGGTGGCAAACTCATGATGTGGGGATGCCTCTCTGCAGTAGGCCCAGGAACGTTTGTAAAGATAGAGGGTAAAATGAATGAAGTCCTGGAGGACAACCTCATGCAATCAGAAGAGAACTGCAACTTGAAAGGAGATCTGCCATCCTACAAAACAATAATGAATAATAATCCGAAGCATCCTGCCAAAAGTTACACAGAAATGGTTTAAAGGCAACACAGTGAATGTTCTGGAGTGGCAGATATAAATAAATTCCTATTACTTTGTAAAACTGACCACGATTCAATGTTAAATAGCAATAAAAAGGAGAAAAGTTCTTTTAAATGCACTCTGCATCTTGGTTTGACAGCACTGCCATGTGTAACGTATAGCAACTGTTTGCCATGTGGTAATTTCCAAGGGGCCTATTATTTAAATCAAATAACATGAACAAACACAGTTAATTACAGCGAGACTTTGTTTTGTTATGACCATCCCAGTTTCCTAGTTTGCTCTGCCTTTGGCTCCCTGGACAATTCTTGAAAAAGAAAACTTTACAGAGGAAAAGTCACAAACACTGTGTCTGATTTATGTTCATCCAGAAGAGCCACTCCTCTGAGCTTTCTTTGAATAAAACACATGTGAAGAAGTTTTACGTTTTTACAAGTTATTTCATTTGTGTGAATTAGTTTGTTTCAGTGTGTAAGCAGCCCAGATTAATTTCTCCTGGACTGTGCCAGACGACCCAGAAGCCCACCTCACCATTCTCATTTGACATTACAGTGACTTCCTCTGGATTCAGATACATACTAATTGTTGAACTACCAGACTGAGAGGAAGTTGTGCGGACGAGGTTTCAAGTTGCAGCAGCTGTCCTGCCTCTACTTCGCATTAGACTGTCCCAAATTGAAAACGATTACCACTAAAACCATCAGGAGCTGTTTTATCGTATATTACTGTTTCCTAAAATACGCAAGTTCCCTCATCGCTGACTTATCCTAAAACTATGAAGTGCCAAAATAATGCAACACATGAATGCGTTGCTTAAACAGAAACGCAGTGCAAAAGGAAAACGCTGCATATCCAGTCACACAACAGAAATGCTCGCTCATCAGTTCATGACCTAAAGCTCAAATGCAAATGAGCTATACAGGGATGGACCAAACGGTTGTTAAGTTTATTGGGGCAATTACTTTTTGACAGGGGTGATAAAGGTTTTAAATAAATCAGCATTCAAAAACTGCATTTTGTGCTTTGTGGCTTTTCACTGTCTAATATTAAATGAATGTAAATGTTATTTAGATGATCTGGAACATTTAAATGTGGGAAATATGCACTCCTCTGAGTACTGCCCACCCAGATACACAACGCTACTACAAAACAGAAGAAACAGGAGGGACAGAATGGAGAGAGGAAGGGGTGGCAATAGAGGGAATGAGTCAAAGACATTGGCTGACATCACTTTATTATCAGTTTACTTTTCATGATCTCTTTAGAGTGAGCAGCTCAGATACAAATGGAGCACAGAAGGTGACGGATCTTGAAAAGTGTAACTGGAAGTTTGCCGTTTCTTTCTTCACCAGAAAGGATGACTCTTTTGCCAACAAGGTATGCATATGTTTGATTTGATTTGTGCATGATTTTCCATCATTCTCTGTAAATGTTCACCATTGTTCAGCAGAAATAGTTCATGTTTTACATTGACCATGAACAAAAATATGCAAACGCATTATGAAAGTATATACAAGAAACAACAGCTAATCCTAAAAGAAAAAAACGTTTTCTGATGACATAACAAATGAGCAGGTTTGGAAACCGAGTATTCTCAGGAGATTTTGTTTGCACACAATTGAGACGCACATATGGATTAACAACCTCTTACTATTTTGAGACCAAGTACACCAAAATCTGAGACACTGAAAAAAAAAAGTATTCAGTATTCAAAATAATAAAGTCTACATGTCTGATTGATAAATGCAACACAACAAGGTCTAAGGAAAGATAATGACATATAAACACCAGTGTGGATGTTGTGGTGAAGCAGAACGCTGCTTAATGTCATGACCTCTGCAGCTACAGTCAGGCTGAAGGCAGCAGTAGGTTATTTAAGGTAACACACGGGGGATAGCATCCTCCTTGTTAGTAAAATGACCAAAATGCATCCCTCTTGTTGACTTGTAATCCCCCTTGTTTGTGTTGGTTGGTCGTGTGAAAGCAGAGAGGTCCTCACAATGTTAAAAAAAAATACAGTAACTACCTACTGAACAACAAGCAAGGCTAGCCTTTTCTTTTAATGCTTGCACTTCAACTTCCGTTACCAACTAAGCAAATAGCAAGAAACCACAGCTGTTCCACTGAAAACAGTTCAGCTAACATTAATTATACATTTATTTCTTTATTACAACAAGGTAATTAATTTTAGGATTCACTTGGGGAAAATTGTTTTAGTCTGTTCAATCTGTGGGGACTTTACATGACAAAGATTGGCAATTAGTAATGCATCCAAAAGAACTGTACCTGTTACCAGTCACTGTCAGACAAACCACACTCACTTATGTTACTGACATATCTTTCTTTTTGTTTGTTTGTTTTGTTATTATACCGCAATCTATGTGAGGAAACATCAGTCTATATGATTACACAATTGTTCATTGTTTGCACAAGCAATGAAAACTTGAGTGGAGTTTATTTGCAACAGCAGACATCTCTATATTAAACAACTTGGACAAGCCCAGTTTAGGTTTTTTGTTTTGTTTTGTTTTGTTTTGTCTTGTCTTTTTTCACTTTAAATGCAAAAATATAATTCAAGAAACTGCATTCAATATACAAAAACATACTCTTTTAAACTATTGTTTTTTTTTACAGTTTGGTTGTGCAAACAGTTATTGGCATGTGGTTTTTATTGTCTTGCAACACCAGTATTTAATCATATAATATTCAGAATGTAGTCATATAATAATCATCATGTCCATCATCTATACACCGCTTCATCCTCAGTGGGGTCGCGGGGGGCTGGAGCCTGTCCCAGCCGACACCCTGGACAGGTCACCAGTCTATCACAGGGCTACACTACAGACAGACAACCAAGCACACTCACATTCACACCTACGGACAATTTAGAATCACCAATTAACCTCAACATGTGTTTGGACTGTGTGGGAGGAAGCCGGAGAACCCGGAGAGAACCCACGCTGCACGGGGAGAACATGCAAACACCACGCAGAAAGATCCCGGGTGTCCTAACAGGGATGTGAATGGGGATCTTCTAACTGCAAGGCGATGGTGCTAACCACCGAGCCACCTTGCAGCCCCTCATCAAATGTGAAATAAATAAAATGCTGAAAGTTGCAACAAAAGCTTACCAATGTGTTGAACCTCAGCTGCTGTATTTGAAGAGTTACCAAGTCAAGTTCTTTGAGAAGCTGAGTCATACTGAGTCCAAAGTTTGCTTGACGTTTTTGGTTCTTCATACATGCGTCAGAAAGCCAACAGGAAAAACCAGCATGATGTTTTGCAATATGCTGCTCAGCTTGTCACAATTAAATATATCACAGCAGACAGCTTTGAATTTGTACTTAACAATACTCTATTGTGTTTCACAGTATTCGGTGTGACTCAGAATTCAGTATTTCTCAGTATTCTCATCATCAATAGAACAAAATGGTAAGATCAGTTTTGATGTAGGTGTCAAATAGATGTTAGTATAATGATATGTCTGGTTTGCCTTCCTTTGTTTCCTCACAGCATGCCTGCAAACTTCAGCCATGACTCTATGGATGGAAACCAAAACAACATGGAAGACAGCGGGTGTCATTACGATCTAAGCAGTTGGCACTACACTATGATTCCAGCGTACATCCTGTTCATCACTGCGCTGGGAATTACCTTGAACTTGTTTGTGTTGATGGTGTTGTGCCTCCAAAAGAAGGCCTGCACCATGGCTGAGATCTACTTGAGCAACCTGGCTGTCGCCGACCTCTGTCTGATATCTGTTTTTCCCATTTTTACTATGATCTCAACAAAAAAATTTAACCTGTACCTTAGTAAAGCCCTGTGTAAACTGATCTCCTTTTTCCTCTCCATGAATGCCAACAGCAGCATCAACATGCTGGCTCTAGTTAGCATTGACCGATACATGGCACTGGTGCACCCTCTGACTACTGAAAGAATGCGGAGGCCATTTTATGCCAGACTGGCCTGTGTAGTGGTGTGGGGTGTATGCGTTCTCCTGAATGTCCCCATGCTCATGTATACGGATGTTATACATGACACTAGGAGAAATTTTAGCACATGTGACCTTAATTTTCCAAGTCAAACTATGCTTCTGGTGTATGAAGGGATCCATGTATTCATTTTCATGCTCCCTATATTTTTTGTTTCCTGTTGCACCCTCAAAATTATTCATGCTCTAAGAAAGCGGCTAAAGAAGCCGTTGAATGCTCAGAAAAAGGAGCACAAGGCCACCGTTCTGGTCCTGGTGGTCTTCTGTGTGTTTCTGATCTGCTGGGTGCCTTTGTATGTGGTTAGCATACTAGAGCTGCTCAGTAGAGCTAACATTCTGAATGGGTGCCACGTTTTCCGTAATCTGTATTTTTGCCAGTTCATCTTCAGCCTTCTGGCCATATTCAACAGTATTCTCAACCCCATTCTCTATCTCATTGTAGGAAAAAACTTCCAGACTAAAGTTAAGGAATTATTTAGGCAGATGAGCACAAACCTTTCAAGAAGTTTTAAAGCTTAAGATGCTGCGAGCTGATCTGCAATAAACGTGATGAATTTTGAATTTTGAATTAGAGTGCATGTTTTTAAACGATGAAACAGCATAGAACCCATCATTTTTCATGTTCACACAAAAGTCGACTGAAGCATAAGTTTGATTGATTAAAGCCACATTTTATTGCTCTCTTGTGTCTAACTTCAAAAGATTGCTCGAAATGAAGGGTGTGGCCATTTTCAAAGGAAGTGATTGAATGTGGCTTTATCTCAGGACATGCTGTGGACTTTCATGCCACTTGTGGTGCACTTATCAAAATCTGCCACTCAGACCCTAAATGTTATTCTATTTACTCTTGTACATCAAATAGGATTACCACATATCTTTTACATTACAGAAGTTATGGACTAATGTAAGACAAAGTAATCTTTCAATGAAGACATGCAGACTTTGTGACTTTGCGCTCTGAATACAACAAGTCAGTGGTCGGATGTTCCACGCCTGTATGTGTGTGCATGTCTGTAGATATATATTTTCATCTCTTTCTCTGTATTGTATATTTATTTATTGTGATATTCCTTTTATCTTTCCTGCTTGTAATATTCAAAAACAAATCCTCCCATGTTTTAAAACCATGTAATATTTCTCACCTTTGTGTTTGACATTGCAACTCAAGCAAACTTTAAATACTTTTTAAAAATCTCAACATTGGAGAGTCAGTTTACACATTGTGCAGACATTTGTGTGCTTGTACAATTTGATGTTTTGCGCAGTCTACCTATCATTCCAAGTCAGATGAACTTTCCATACTTCTGCAGTCGTGTGGTGTATTTCTGCTGCATTCATTTTGATGCTTCAATAAGCCGTCCATCATGAGTCCCACAACATTACAGGAGTGTGATACTGAATCTTTAAGGTACTCATGTCATGCTGTCCGGTCCAGTAGGATGAAAACTTGATCATCAAGACTTTAACCGCTGAAATTGCGGCGATCGGTTGTGATTTGGACGTGCTGTGCCAACCCGGAGTCCTATCAGAGACTACAGCAGCAGTTACCTGAGAGAGAAGGAAGCGCAAATGGTATGAACATTAACAAAAGAGAGGGAGAGAGCCGGGATCCATGCTAGGCTAAAGGCTAACCCCTCCACACCAGCAGGACCGTTGCTCCTGCTCTCCAATGTCCGCTCCCTCCACAACAAGCTGGACGAGCTACGTTTGCTGAGAGAAACCCACAGAGAGTGGAGAGAACCCTCAGAGAGTGGAGGGACTGCTGAGTGTCTGCTTTAACAGGAACATGGCTCCATGACAGCATCCCAGACGGACAGACAGCTGGAGGGGATGCAGACAGACAGACAGACAGACAGACAGACAGCAGCTCTGGGCAGCATCTGCAGCTTCACCATCGTCACACCATCATGTGTGTCTCTGTGTCCCTGAAGACCTACCAGGACCTGAAGAAGTTCGCTATGTTCAACGTGATGGTGGTGCACATGGATGCAGCGCCCCCTTCAGGAGACAGTGAGGGTGAACGTTCAGTGTCTTGTCTATCCCAGACGTTCATTCTGCAAAACTTAAATGATCCTGAAGAAACTCTCTCATCCTGCCTGTACTACTGTGTATGTACAGCAACATGACAATAAACCTGATTTGATTTGATTTGATTTTACCGTCTCATAAATTTTTTTAATTCATTTTTTTGTCCAGAGTCAAGACTTTCGCTTGAACCTGTGTTGAATTTCAACACTGTGGAAATGAAATGGCGTCCACAATTAAAAGCACCAGACGTTTTAATACTGAGCACAAATAGCCAGCTCATTTTTTTTAAGCTTATCTCAGCTTCCCACAAGAGAGAACTTCCCATTCACACACACATCCAGGCCTCTATGTAGCCTTTATGCTGATGAAGAATGGGAACAGCGTTACAGTGCACCTCGTCAACCAGACCACATGGGGGCAACGCAAGCTTCAAGATACAATGAATATCCATGACACAAGAAGATGCCAATGCCACTCTTTTACAGGTAGTTGTTGTTTTTCTTTGTCTCCTGTCTTCAACATGACTTTTTGTCCTAGCAGATACAATCCATCCTGCTGCTGTGGTTCATTGTACCCTATATAGTGTCCTACTCCAGACTGCCATGCTGCCCTGGGACTGCATCAGGACCACGAGGCTCTGGAGTCCATACCTGGTCACAGCTGCCATCACCAGAATAAATGCCACATCGGATCCTATAACATACTCTTCAATTAGTAATAGAGCCAAGAAAGAGATTAGGAAAGCCATGGAGAAAGGGAGGGGAGGTTTTTGAGGAAGAAATGGTCAAAAAGCTCCAGAGGAGATCAGTCAGGTTTCTAACAGCTTAGCTGTTTATTTTGCTTGTTTTTAAGCCAGAGCCAAATTGCAAATCCAGTGTAAAACACATTATTGTCAGGAACTGTGCAATTAAAGAAGAGCTTATACAGTATACTGGTGTCTTTCTTTTTCTTTTCTTTTCTTTTTTTAACTGTTCATGTCAATAATTTATTGGAAAAACTAGCTCTGTTATTTTTGCCATGTGCACTGGTTGGTGGTGTAAATGGTTTAGTTTTAATTGGGTTTCCGAGTTTTCTGGTGCATTATTTCATTCTAAGATAGGTTCACATTTTTCAGTTTCTAATGTAATACTCACACTGAGTCACTGCTAATTTTCCCATTTACTTTTGCGCAGAGAGAGGACTGTGGAATCACCCCACCTGTTACTTATATTCAATCTAAAAAAAAAAAGAAGAAAGAAAAGAAAAAAGAGATGTATAACAGCCATTAGCACTTTCACTATACATAAGGATGTTTTTTTTAAGACAAATATGCAAACCCATCCTATAATGGCACAAAGGCTCAGCCAGCCAAAACATCCTAACTATTCTATAGAGACATTTAATGAACAGTATGTATTCCTTCATCATACAGTTATCAGCATCTCCTCTACCTTAACCCATGTATATGTTGCCACACCAACCATAAAATCCCACAGTCTCATTTAGACTTTGTGCTCTAATTAAGTCTGCCTCGTGCTCCTCTAACACTGCTAGTTTGTTCTGTCATGGCCTGTCACCCAGTAAATCAAATACGGTCGTCAGGGACAACCAAGAGGCAGCTGCTGACCTTTCCTGTTCCTTTAAGCAAACTGATGGTAGCAGCAGAAGGAAAAGGCAACAAAATGAATCAACTCTTTTTTGATTTTCTTTAATCAACCATGAATTTCATTGACAGAGTTTGGAAATACAACTGAATAAAGAGTAAGTACAACTTTTCTTGAAAGGAGTTTCTGATTTTTCTTTTTGAAATATTTGTTTATGCAGGTTTTTGGCTGTGGCTAAAGATTTGAAGGACAATATAAAGGTATTTCATTATTAGTGGTGTACAGCTTAGATCCTTAGTCTTGAAATTTACCCACAACAGATAATTCCATCACAATATGCATTCTGTTGACAATTGGTTTTGTTAAATTGTAGTCATGTGATAAGGTATTTGCTAACGGAGTGTGTTTTGTCTTCCTTGTTGTGTTCAGTTTTCAGGAAAAGTGCAATAGCTGATATGTTCAGAGCCACCAACATAAGTTTTAAAGCAGTGTTGATGGTGTTTTAAAGGGACATTCCAGCAATTTAATTTTAATCTAATTAATTCTTTAATTTAATTCCATAAAGCGGGGAGCTCACACAGTCCAGTGGTTGATGTTAATTGGCAAAATTAAGGCAGCAGAAGCCAACATATCCTGACATTTATTCTCAAGTCACCAAAACATGCTGTCCTTGCATCTTTCATTAGATTCTCTCTGACTGGTAAATTCCCTTTTTTTTTTGCCACCGTAACAAAAAGTTGTCATTTATAAGATGTAGTCTCCAAGTAGCCTTGATGACATCTGCAGCTTTCGAAAGCATCACAAAAACTCTTGAAAGCTACTTGCTCTGAGGGTCGAACTAAATGTATAGGTTTAAATCAGGGGTGTCCAATCCTGGTCCTCGAGGGCCACAGTCCTGCATGTTTTAGATGCTTCCCTTTTCCAACACACCTGATTCAAATGATCAGCTCATCATCAAGCTCTGCAGAAGCCTGATAACGATCCTGATCATTTGAATCAGGTGTGTTGTTGGAAGAGGGACACATCTAAAACATGCAGGACTGTGGCCCTCGAGGACCAGGATTGGACGCCCCTGGTGTAAATAGTCATATGTGTGGTTGTCTTCCTTAAATCCTTTCTTGTGTTTTATTGCAAGGTATGAACCCTGCATCAGCAATGGAAAACTTAACCCTGGCCACCAACGATTCAGAATGTTACTCAGCCGACAACACATCGAGGCGAAGGCCATTTTTCATCTTCTACGGGGCTGTCATCATAACTGCCATCCCGTCCAATGCCTTCTTCCTCTATGTATCCTGGCAGCACATTAGACAGAAGAACGAACTTGGTGTCTACATGTTCAGCCTGGCGCTGAGTGACCTGACCTTCACTATTGGCCTTTCTCTGTGGATGGACTTCCTGTGGCGAGGAGTTTGGACATTCGGAGGCTTAGTTTGTGTGCTGTCCGTCTACATTCTCTTCACCAACTTCTACACCAGCGTGGCTCTCCTCTGCTGCATCGCTGTTGATCGCTACCTGGCAGTGGTTCACCCATTGAAGTACACGTGTCTGAGGAAAGTTGCCACCGCTGCAGGGATCTGTGTTGCCATTTGGGTGTTAGTGGCCTGTTTCAACGCCACCACCGTCACTTTGGAAGACTCGTACCATGAAAACAATACATTTGCAGTGTGCTTCGACGTCTTCCTCCCGCTGTCAAAGCACCAGGTTCATGCTAATGTAGCGCGCTTCTTCTTGGGGTTTGTTATTCCGGTTCTCCTGGTGTTTTTTTCCACCTGGGGGATATGTGTGGCGGTGAAATCCAACCAGGCCACACAGAAGGAGGAATGCAAACGGATTACAAAACTTTTGACTGTAGTTCTGGTCTGCCTTGTGTTTTGTTTTGGACCTATCCACATCATGATGCTTCTCCGTACACTGATGAATGACTGCAAGAGTTTTGCATGGATTTTCTATCTATACAAGATCAGTACTGCTGTCTCAAGCCTCAATTGCCTTCTAGATCCACTCCTTTACTGTTTCATGACTAGAACAGGGAGGGCGAATATCAATCAGGTTGTCCTCTTCTTTCAGAGAAAGAAGAGAAGCACAGGTGATGGTGTAACAACTTAAACAAGTTAAGAATACAATTAGAGACACTGTTTCAGTGGTGAGACGGTTGTCAGAAAAAATGTCAGCTATGCTAGAATAAAGCTGCTGGTGTTTTACATTATTATTATTGTTGTTGTTGTTGTTGTTGTCATTTATGCATTGACAGACACCAACAGTGCATTAGTTTTGTTGTTTTGTGATACTTTGCCGGTTGTTCTCTGCCCCAAAACGATCTGTTGCTAATGAAAGCATCAATATTTAAAAAGCTCACATGTATGTTGAAGATACATAAAAATACCCTTTGTTGAAAAATAACACTTAATCCTGGTGCACAGTGAGCAGAGTTAATAGAGACCAAAAAAAGAAACTTGCACTTATTAGGTGCCCGGAGACATGACGCCAAATTAATGTTGATGTTGCTCCATAATTGCTGCATGTGCAAATAAGCAACTATTAACTACCATGTTGCCAGATTACATTTAATCATGGGATTCATTTGCTTACCCAACCACCAAATGACCAAAAAGAATCTATTGTTGCAGGTTTAAAAATGGAGGAATTACACAGACAGGGACAAATTAAAGGAAAAACCTATCTCCCAGTAAGGTGATGGGGCTCCACATGCTGCCAGCATAGCTTTAGTGCACCTTAGCATCGTGCATCTGTGGAACTATCCTGAAGATATGAAACATCATTCCTCCAAACAATTTCCCCTCACTTGGTATTATGATGACAGAGTGCCAAACATGTCAGTCCAAGGCAGTCAGCAATCCCTTGATGGACACAGTGTCACCTGGAAGAGACTACATTCTTATCAGAGTAGGCATATTTCATTATAGGATAAAGATAATGACTCTGAAGAGCTTTATACTAACTTGCAGTGGCCAAATCGTATCAACAAAATACCCTTAACAGCATACCAGAGCCACCAGATCTCCTCACTGGGGGGTCAGAAGTTCAGGTTTTTCCTTTAATTTGACAGCCATCTTTATCTTGATTTTCTAAAAGGCTCGGTAGTTCTCGACAGCTGGACTTCAGTTGGAGAAAAGTCAATACAATGGTTGGTAGCTGCTTTCGGTAGATTAATAGTTAGATTTCCGTACCGAGCTTTCAGCGAGACAATGTGCAACTTACTCAAAGTAAACCACAACAGTCATGTTCCTGGCAGTGATATACATCACAGAGAGGCTTATGTGTGCTCAGCAGTGTTTGGACAAGACGGTTAATTTATGTCACAAAAGATGAAGAATGAAAGACTCTTATATTTGTTAGAAGAATCCATTCATTGTTAGTTTTGGACTGGTCACAAGATCTAATAATATTAATACAGAATATCAACAGCTTTATTTTTCGTATTGCATTTACAATCTCAGTGTTTAAGGCCACATAACATGAAATAGTTACAGAGAGGTCAGCTGATATTGCATGAGGCAAACTCACAGCTGCAGCAACATGAAATATACACAGTGCAGGTAAGACAGGCATATATACATATATTGCAGGGCTACCTGACAAAAACTGGCATGCAGCCACCGCTCATATATCAGTATTTCAATTAACTTAAAGGTTAACAAATCTCTATGGTAGCTCACTGCTATTATTTCAATGTTTTTACTGTCCTCTCTGCCACTGACAGTTTACTTTACAGGTACATGTGTGCTCTGCTGTTGTGGTACTTCATTAAAATCAGCATATGGCCTCTATAAACAGAGTGTCACACAGAACAGCTGTTCCAAGCCGGACTGTTTGTTCCATGTAAAGTCTTCAAACAGAGCCAAAGAAAATAAAAGGGATCGTTATGTCTGTTAACTGGGTAAGGTGTGAGGAGAAGAAGAACAGTTGTTTTTTTTAACAAACTGTGACTTTTATCACCGGATGGCACAGTGTGACGACACATTTGACTGGTTTCACTTCAGCTTTTGTTTCGTCTTGTCACACTATTTGCGCTTTCAGTAAGAGAAGTGAGAATCAGGTGCCATGTGAAGAGTGCATTTGTATTTAACAGATTAACTTTCAAATTTACTGAGATCTTTTATCCTTGGGTTCAGTTTGACCCCATCAATTTAAACCTCCAAAAAATATCAGAAATAAAATTGTTACCCAAGTTTATGTGTGAATAGCCCTTTAAATAAAACTGAAAAAAATGATGTCAATTACTTATTCAGAGATGTTAAACACTGAATGGGGTCAAACTGACCCCAAAGAAAAGGGTTAAATGATGTTTGTCATCATTCTGTAAGAAAACATTGCACATGCGTTTTGGAAGTACCAAAACACTGTCAACCAAAATGTAGCTTTGCCAAAAAAAAAAAAAAAAGAGCTATAGAATTTTCTGAATAATTACTAACAAGGTTCATTTCTTCATTCTTGAGGCAAAATGAAACAACCATGAAAGAGCTTTCTGACTGATATTGTGATGAATACTTCATGACAAGCAATTATTTTGAAATGAAAAGTCGTCCAGCGAAAATCACACAAGTCAAATAGCAGACAGTAACATTTTAAATGTTATACGAAATGTAAAACAATCATATCTAAGGTTTCGTCTTTATTTGCAGTTCTGAAGGGAGTAACAGCTCTTCACATAAACATGTATTTCTGGAGCTCTCTAGTGGACAGTTAGAGAAGTGCATGTTACTGTCACTGTGCACATAAATCTTATGTTTTTGAGCAAATTATTTCATTACTGTTGCAATTGAAATCTAATATAGAAATGTGTGTTTGCCATAAATACTGTCTATTAACTTCACTAGAACAGCATGACCATAACCAAACAAACTCTGGTGCCTGCAGCTCAAACATGTACACAAAAACCAAAATACATCCACATACACTTCAACCAAAGGCCTCTAAAATAAGGATACCCTTGAAGGGACCAGATCTATTTCCCCAAATGGGAGGTGAGTCCTCATAAAGTACGTGTGAGAGCACACCTCTTAAAAGAACACTTTTGATCTTTATTTTGAAAGAATAATGTGACTCTTCAGAGATGGGCAACCTCACAAGATTTTGCCACTCAGGTATTTACAGTGCATGACTCCTTTCATCTTGCGGTTGGCCCTCGTAACAACAAAGGCTGGAAAGGACATGTGCTCCTCCATGTGAGTCTTTGTCCAGCCTCCCTCTTCCATCCATCCATCCACGTCAGATAATACGCTTCACCTCACACTGAACAACCTGCATCAGCAGAACCGGTGGGCTATAAAACCCATCTGAATGCCAATCTCCTCACCTTCCATTGCCCTTGACTGTGGAACAGACAGACTCCTTTATATGTAAAGTACAAGCATATCAGGAGATAAAGGCACCTGAGGATCAATAGGTTTTGTCAGTGAATCCAGTCTACTACCTGGATGTTGGCAGAATTTCAGCAGTGGCACGTGTGAGAAAGCCTGAGGCATGATGAATGAGTCGGACTGTAATCTGCACTTGTGATCTGACTCTATGCACACAAATGTAGCTGCACGGTTATTCCTGGAGTGAAAAAAAAGGTGCAAACTGAGCCACAGCAGCTCCAATGAAGATGGTTTGACTGGATTGTTGCTGTTCATAGGAATCCACCTCATGCAACAAGCATTTGGTAGCATGCATTAGAATCAGGTGGCAGGGCTACATTTTGACCAATCCCAGCCCTGGCAGCTGTTACTTGCACGGGATGCTTGCAGGCGGACTGTGGGAATACTAATGTACATATGCACGTGCTGCAGAGAAACCTGAACCAAACACACACATGTGCTAAAAAAGAAAACAGATGGACAAATATAGCAGTCTGGAGTCGTGTGGTAGTGACGTTACATAAGCTATTTGTAATGTAGACAAGTATAGAATTTATCTAGTTTTTATTTACATTCAGGCAGTTTACTACAACTATTACCTGGATTTGCTGCAGTGAAAACACCACAACAGTAATGTTTTCTTCCTCATTTAGCATGGCATCTTTCCATTCTTTATCACCATAACTGTCTTCTATGCTGTTTCATCTACATAAATGATATATTATTCTAATCTAAAACCCTTAATAAATCTGTGTTTATCCGACACATTTGTCCCCAGCTACAGCATCGCCCAGTCTATAATCCACATTGTCTCACTGCCTGTCACTTGTTTCTTTCCCACTCTACATATGTGCATGGACTCAGCCATAATATTAGATGTCTATAATCATTAGAGTGCAGAAGCAGAGAGCATCAAAATGCATCAGGGCTCATAACTCCGTTCCATGTATTTGATTTTGAAGTAAACTTGTGAAACAAAACGCTGATTTAAAAAACAAAACAAAAGAAATTATGCATTTATTTTTCTAAATAAGCAACAAACCATACTAACATCTCGCTGTCTGGAATCATGTAAGAGCATGTGAAGGCAACAGCCACATAAAAATATTTCAATTGAAAAGTAATCAGATACTTGATCATAACACTCCATTTTCACTGTCAAACATTCACTCAATAGCAGATATCATCTGCAGTTTTCTGTGAAACTGTGAGAGTGCACAGCAGAAAATGCACCAAATAAAGAATCGTGCCTCTAATTAAACTGATCAGCAGATAAGCCACAACAATAAGGCTGTCTGCCTAATGCTGTCACGGGACTTCTGGTGGTGTCTTGTGCAGTCTGGCGTCACATTGGCTGCAGATCTTTTGGGTCTGGTGGTTTGTGGGGCGGGGCCTCCATAGATGCTCGATCAGACTGAGGCCTGCAGAGTTTGGTCAATGTTTTGGGCTCTTTGTTGTGTTCCTTGAGCCGTAGGGCCGTGCACAATGTCTGTTGGGGGGAGACCACTGCCATCAGTGAGTAGTAATAGTTACTATTAGGGAGGTTTGCATCGTCTGCAACAATGTTTAAGTGGTGATATGTCAGGGGAACATCCACATTAATGCCAGAACGAGCAGATAATCAATGTTACACACTTTGTCACTTGTTTTAACCTTGTGGCTGATTGGTGTGCATGTTTATTCTCATCTACTTTTTGGCTTCTGGGAATGGAAAATTTGGGGTTATTTTTTGAATATTAATATCAGAGAGCAGGTACAGACATTATATGAGTTTTTTGATTCACTGAACATGGTCATCTTGTGCTCTATAAAAAACTATATTTTGACTGAAACTTTGGCTGGACATAATAGAAGGAAATGTGTTGTAGGGAAAGAAAGGAAAGATGAGAACCTTAACCAGACCCAGGCCAAGGATGTCGCTATTATGGAGCCTGTCCTCTTCTAAGACAGTGTTTGAGGGGGTTCGCCTTTATTTGACAGGAAACAATAGATATAGAGGTCACGTAGGATGCATCCTAATCATTAGGCCAATGTGTTGCCTAAAGTTTAAAATATACCAGTTTTACTGTAAGTGTCATTCGAACCAAACTCTAGATTTTTCAGTTTCTCTGAACTGGTTTAGATGACATCATGTTGCACCTTCCTATTCACTCCAGTGTCTCAGTTGTCAGACAAGTTGTCAGGCAGATGTCACATCTCTCTCCCGGTATATTTTATGTCAAGCTTGCTGGGTTTTCTCCAGGCTGCCGTCTGGCACTCCCTCCAACCTTTTCTCTTCATCATCCTCCCCGTCGCTCTCAGCACTTTCACACTTCTCTCTTCCTCACAACAACTCCTTGTTCTGGCAACAGCCTCTCGAAGGCATGTGGGGAAATTATAATCAGATGTTCAAGTTAGGTAGCAGCTTTCGGTGTTATAGTGCAGCCGTGTTTGTGTTTATTTTAATGCATTCGGTGAAACATTGTTTCTGTTGGTTTTCTACAGGTAACAGGAACATGCTTCTTCTTCTCTGAGTTATCCTTTTGCTCTTCTGGCTCTAGTTCATGCCATTTAGAGCAAATACAAAGACTGAACAATGCATTTCACATTTGAAGTAAGATTCGCAGTTTGCTTGAAAATCATAAAATGCATAAACAAAAATCAACCAGTGGAACAACTGCCAAACAAGCCAAAGCAGAAACACGTCAGAGAGCCGAGCTTTTGTGGAGTCCCTGGAGTGCAGATCAGGTGGAGTCAGTCTGACTGATTATGGCTCAGATTAAACTGTTTCCCCCTTAAATGGAGACTGACGGATGTAAAAATAGGAAAATTACACTTTGATCTAATAATGCTTCTTGGAGGATTTTTAATGTATTTTTTACATCTATCACCTTTGTATTTTTTATTTGTTTATTTTTTTAATGTAGAGGTTTATTTAGGCTTTTGTGAAACAACAAGAGGCAAACAGAGATTCAATTGTTGCAAAATGTGCAAATGCACCTTATCAGCAGGAAGCTGAATAGTGTTAAACGCTGCATGGCCAGTTTATGGCCTTTTTGCTTGATATGTTTGTGCTTTATTTAGAGTAGAAATCTGGGGGAATTTAATTCAAAATATTATATGTATAATCTCATGTGTCACAATCAGGAATTTGTCCTCTTACATCAATGGCTGACCAGAAATAAGAGACTAATAGCACTGTGGGGCTGAAAGCTTTGCTGAAAGCTTTATTACCATAATGCAGATAAGTGGATTTGGTGTAAGTATATTTGTCACAATTATCTGAAAAATAAATAAATAAATAAATAAATAAAAAATACATCTATGTTGCTCTGCTGCTTGTATCCCTTCAGTCATGCTGTTTAGAAGATTACCTAAAATAGAAACCGCATTTCCTCTATTTTGAATTTGGAACACGAGGTCAGTCCCACCCACAGCATCATGAGTCACACTACTTAGCAGGTGAGGGTTCAGCAAAGTGGACGGCTGTGTAAGAGGAATGATTTGAAATTCTAGTCATTCAAACAGGAAGCAAAGTCTATTCTGCGACAGAGGAAAGCTGTGGTTTGGGTGCAAAGTATTACTATTTACGTCTAAGCTTTATGCATGACTAAAGATGCACAAACGGAATGAGTTTCCCCTCCACAGAGACCTTTCTCATGGGTGATTCATGGCCATTTCTCGCATATGTAAAGGGAATTCACTATTAGAATCCTTCTTCTTGATCTGTTTGCAACAGGACGGATGTGAATTCATTTCATACCCTTCATCCCTCCCTTTGATTACCCTCGCTAAGATTAGGATGTGTGCCCACGCATGCTGTGTCAATCTCTCTGAATGAGACAAACAAGCCTGTGTGGTCAAACATACACACTCTGGAACATTTCACTCTGACGGATGGCATCAGTTAAGGATTCAGTATGCTAGAAGAAAAAGCTGAAGCCATAAGGAATGGTATCACAGAAGTTTTAAACCAGGAATGTTCAGTAAGGCTCACTCATTATCTTTTGGCAGAGTGTCCGTCTCAATTTAGATGAAGGCCAGATGGATGAAACCACTTTGCCAAAGCATCAAATGAATACATGCTTTTTTCTGTTGCATTCGATGCCCGGTCTCGTTAAAACATCCCATCAGTTATGCATGCGTGAACTGAATTCTAACAGCACTGAACACTGCACGTGCCGATGACATCCAAGCAGATGAAGGTTTAACGTGTCAGATCACACCAGCAAGTTAATTTAATAGGTTCATACGATGTATTTCACAAAAAGAAGGAAACTCTCTTTCTATGAAAAAGAACTCTGAAGATGAATTGAGTAAACAGCTTGTTATGATCCAAGCTTTATTGTGAGAGGGCCCTCTAGTGGCGGTGCTAATTATCAGGTGACAAACGAAAGAAAAGAGGTGATGTAGTTACAGAACAACAAAGTCTACATAGGAGCTCGGGGTGGATGCATAGGCCTGCAAAACTCTGGATCTTAACACTGAAGGCTGCATATTTATTCTTGTTTCAAACCAAAGGTCAGCATTATAGAATCTTAACATGTACTTATTATCCTACCAATGACAACTAAAATACTCTATTTTAACCCAAGTCCTGCTATTTTCCTAATCGAGATTTTTTTGTTTGCTTTTTTTACACCCATTTGTTTTTATATCCTAACTGCATAAACTGAGTATATTCAAAGTGGCTACGTGAAAGTAAAAGCAAGCAATCATGTGATAATCTAACTTTGTTTTACAGCATCATGAGTGCTGCATGGCTCAGAGCGATAAACCAATCACATCTCATATCAGCCCTCAAGGTCAAATGCCTCCACAGCCTCCTTCTCACTTTCCTGCAGGAGGAATCAGACTTTTGGCACAGCCACATGTAAGCAGCTCCTCCTCGTAAGTATTTCTCCCCTTTCTAGCTTTAGAAGAGCACAGAAGGTACATTTAAGCATCCATATTAACAACACAAAACTACTAAAACAAAAAGTTTCATAAGAAGACAAACATTGTTGATAAATTTGATTTGTCAAACAGATGATGTCGATGAGGAGGAGACCTGCCCAGTGCTCAAGACAAACGCATACAAAGAGAGTCTTGATCTTGTTTAGTGATTGATCTAATTTTATTTTTTTCATTTATTTTTAGTGCACTTTTCAAATGTTTGCACTTTGTCTATTAGTTTGCTCTGACCCACCACAGCAATTTACATAATCCATCAAAGAAACTGAAGCTCCAAATGAAAAATCACATTTCATCATAAACTATGACAAATAAAATGTCTTTTCCTATGTACACATATGGACAACATTGTTGGTACCCTTCGGTTAATGAAAGAAAAACCCACAGTGGTCATAGAAATAACTTGAAACTGACAAAAGTAAATAAATAAAATAAATAAATAAATAAAAATTCTATGAAAATTAACCAATGAAAATGAGACATTGCTTTTGAACCGTGGTTTAACAGAATTATTTTAAAAATAAACTAATGAAACAGGCCTGGACTAAAATGATGGTACCCTTAACTTCATATTTTGTTGCACAACCTTTTGAGGTTATCACTGCAATCAAATGATTTCTGTAACTGAGATTTCTGCACCTCTCAGCAGATGTTCTGGTCCACTCCTCATGAGCAGACTGCTCCAGTTGTCTCAGGTTTGAAGGAGGCCTTCTCCAGTTCCTTCCACAGATGTTCAATAGGATTTAGATCAGGGCTCATAGAAGCCACTTCAGAACAGTCCAATGTTTTCCTCTGAGCCATTCTTAGCTGTGTGTTTTGGGTCATTGTCCTGTTGCAAGACCCATGACCTGCGACTGAGACCGAGCTTTCTGACGCTGGGCAGCACATTTCTCTCTAGAACACCTTGATAGTCTTGACATTTCATTGGCCCCTGAACAGATTCAGACACCCTGTGCCAGATGCAGCAAAGCAGCCCCAGAACAGAACAGAACCTCCTCCATGTTCCACAGTAGGGACGGTGTTCTTTTCGTGATATGCTTCATTTTTGCATCTGTGAACACAGAGCTGATGCCAAAAAGTTCCAGTTTTGTCTGTCCATAAGACATTCTCCCAGAAGCTTTGTGGCTTGTCAACATGCAGTTTGGCAAATCCCAGTCTGGCTTTTTTCTGATTTGTTTTCAACAATGGTGTCCTCCTTGGTCGTCTCCCATGAAGTCCACTTTGGCTCAAACAACGATGGATGGTGGGATCTGACACTGATGGACCTTGACCTTGGAGTTCACCTTTAATGTCTTTACAGGTTGTTCTGGGCTCTTTTGTTACCATTCAGATTATCTGTCTCTTCGATTTGTCATCAATTTTCCTCCTGTGGCCACGTCCAGGGAGGTCGGCTACAGACCCATGGATCTTAAATTTCTGAATAATATGTGCAGCTGTAGTCACAGGAACATCAAGCTGCTTGGACATGGTCTTCTGGTCTTTACCTTTAACATGCTGCTCTATAATTTTCTTTCTAATCTCCTGAGACAACTCTCTCCTTCACTTCCTCTGGTCCATGTTTAGTGTGGTCCACACCATGTCACCAAACAGCACAGTGACCACCTGTAACCCTATAAACTGACTGATTACAAGTTTGTAGACACCTGTGATGCTAATTAGAGGACACACCTTGATTGAACATGTCCCTATGGTCACATTATGTTCAGTCTTTTCTTGGGGTACCATCATTTTAATCCAGGCCTGTTTCACGAGTTTATTTTAAAAAATAATTCTGTTGAACCACAGTTCAAAAGCAATGTTGGATTTTCATTGGTTAATTTTCATAGATTTTTTTATTTATTATTACTTTTATCAGATTCAACTTATTTCTGTGACCATTATGGGTTTTTCTTTCATTAACTGAGGGGTACCAACAATTTTGTCCACATGTATATCTGTTTAGAACATCTTTAGAGACTGATGCAGTCCTTCGCTTGACCTTTTTACTGTTTTGTGCCACATATGGATCTGAAAGTTATCTGCTCTCCTGAAATGCAATGTTGTTCCCACTTCAGCTCCTTATTGTATTCTTAGGAAAATTAAATAATACAATGTGTAAAAAAAATTTTGAATAAAAATTTTTAACAACTAATTATTTAAACCAGAGAGGACGAGAGGGTCAAAAAGACTTTCTGTTGCTGTAGAGTGTTGATGCACATATGAAGGTTAATATAAGGAGTCATTTATTGATTTGACGTCTCTCTCTGGTCATTGATTTAACCCCTTAAACCTCATATCTGTGTATCAAAGTTGCATATTTAGGTGTTTTTTCTATGGAACTTCTTTTTCCACTGTCTAACCGACAACTCTGCTTGAAATCTTTGAAACTTCTCTATTGCTGGACAATAGCAAGTTGTAATATTGGATTAATTCAGGCATACATGTATGCTAAAACTGATGAAGACTAGTGATATACTTTATCAATTTTTTCTATTGTTTCCACTGATTTTACTCATTACCTCATATTTTTTGTGTATTGTTTTATGTACTGTATCTATTGCTTTGTGGTTGTGCTTTTTTTTTTCATACCTGCTCAGGGACAATAGATGCAAATTAGCCACTAGCTAACTCAGGTGCACTGTCCCTACCAAGCAGAAAAAAGAAAAGAAAGAATATGAAAAGCCCTGCCCTGCAAAGTATTGGTTCCTTGGGTTTGTTGCAGATGAAACCCCAGAAATCTGAATCAATGCGCTGCAGTTTCAAGGTGGAAATGTTCAGCCATGGCCTTTAACTGCTTATGTCACATATGATACGTCCTCCAGCAAATAAACAGCGCATGGACATTTGAAAAGGCTTAAAAACTTCATTTTCACTGGATAGGTGCAGTTATGCCTGTTCAATCCAAATGTGTTGGTAAGGTTTGTTTCTTTCTAAGTTCACATTCAGTGGCAGTGCTGCTGGACTGCAGCATATGGAAATGCCACAATTGCTTTTCAAGTACAAAAAACAGTTTCCATACAGAAAATTTCATCAGTTTTCTATGTGAAGCTTAATCCTTAAAAAGCATGTTTATCAGTGGGTTTTCTGAGCTCATTCTCTGTCAGCCCCTTTCCTTCTAAATTGCTTTAATTGATTGTTCAAAGAGATGAGTAAATAGACTAACGAACAGCAATCTTTAAAACAAAAGCGTGTGAATCGAATCCCCTGGTGATTCATCATGTGTGGGGGAGGCACACCGATAAAGATAGAGGGACAGGAAGATAGGGAGGGACTGACAACACAGAAAGCCAGGAGAGGAGGGGGCGGAGCAGGTTGAGGTCGCATCCACCTTGAAGGAGAGCTCCATAAACACATGTGTACACTCACACACACACACACTATGACATGCAATTTATGTCCCTCCCATTACTTACCTGCCTCTCTGGTTAATTTCTTTTGTGGTGCTGTCAGCCGGACCCATTTTTACTGGGCGCCAACACACTCGGACACACGTGACTGTAGCTCTGAGGTAGACATGCACGAATGGAGACCTTCAGCATCCTCCAACACGCTAGGAGCCAGTTACATAATAATGAATTCTGTCATTTAATTAGCCAAAAGCTGCACTAAGGCGGTATGACAGTGATGATGTGCATTTAAAAAAATCACTATTCAAAAATTTCCAGAGGAATCAAATGAGATTACAATGAATCACTGCTGGGTGGAAACACTGCATTTTCCCTGTGGCTTGGTTTAATGCAGATGCACGCTTTAAAATCATTGAACAGTTTATGATGTGTAATACAGGACAGCAAGCCTTCGCTATAGTTATAGTTATAAGTGCATCCGTCAGCGCCGGTTTATCGGATGTTTACCAGGATAGAAGTGCATTACAATAGAGGTCAAGTTTAACCGTTTCCAATTCAGTCGTTTTACACAGACTGTAATTTCTTGTGGGCACTTACCTCAAGTGAGTGTGTCCTCATCAATGCTCCAGTCAGAGGATTCACATTTAACAAGGACGGACGATGTGATTGAACCAAAAACTGAAAAGAGATGTTCTAAAAATGTAACTGCTTTTTAGCTGGGGTGAAGACCTGTCTGATCAAAGACACTGAAGAAGCTATTCATGCCTTTATTACCGCTCGCTTAAATTGTTGTAGTTCTTTGTTTCACTGTGCAGTCGTCTCCTAAGTGTCAACATGCAGCTGCTCATCATTTACTGGGAAGATGATCACATAACACCAGGATTTGCCTCCCTCAGCTGGAGGATTGTTTTGTTTGTTTGTTTGTTTGTTTGTTTTCATTTTAGATATTTTTGGCGTTTATTAGAAAGGACAGAGAGAGACAGGAAAGTGGGGGAGAAGAATCTGCAGCAAAGAGTCATGAGCGGGACTCGAACCCATGACGGCTGTTTCAGGGACTGTAGCCCCTATACATGGAACGCCAGCTCAACCAGGTGAGCTACAGCGGCGCCCACGGAGGATTGGTTTTAAGATTTCATTGCTAGTCTTTAAGATTTAAATGTGCCACCTTGTTTTGCAGAACTCTTACATCATGATACTCCGTCTAGAGCACTGACGTCAACCAAAACGATGCTATTTGATGTTCCAAGATGCATGCACAAAAATAGAGGCAATCAAGCCTCGTTAGTGGCTTCACTCTAATCTCTAGAGCAGTTTAACATTCAATCTAAGAACTGTTTGGACATCAGAAACCTTTAAGTTGTTGCTGAAGTCTTCTCTTTGGCATTTGATTAAAATAGAGCTCCACATCCTGGCTTCATCCAAAGTTGTATTATATCTTTCATTATTGCTATTTTGTTGGCATTTACTCTCGATGTGCCTTATAAATTGTGCCCAGATGTTTTGAAACAACTGTGGGTTAACTGCCGTAAAGGATGCAGGTTAACTTGGTTGACCCACATCCTATCAGAGCTGGCTTCACGCTGTTCACACACACACTTTGGCAGTTTAATTTATTTATTTAATTCCATAAAGCTGGCAAAGAAGAGCTGCTGTTGTGTAGTTAAGCTAGTTACCATGGCATCACTCTTTCTTTTGTGTGTGTGTGTAGACTGGAGCCTCTGAGGTTAGATGCATTAGCTCCAGTGATCAATAGAAAATGTACCATCTCTGGGTGTCCTGCAGCTTCAAGAAAGAGAGGCAGAGGGAGGAAATGAGGAGGAGGAGGATGAAGAAAGAAAAAAAAATGAATGCGTTTGCATGGTCACGCTTATGTTTTGTTGCCACTGTTTTAATGTGCTGAACAAATGTGAATACAATAAAACAAAACTGTAATTCTGGCAGCCCATCTTTGTTGCCATTAGCAACACCTGTACTTTTCCTTCTGAGACTTTAATTCTGATAACTTTGTAGATATGCCCTTCTGACAAGCAATCCCCTGAAAAATAAACCCATCAATTCCCCTCTTCTGCATATTGCATTGACATGCAAATGCTGTTGTTAGAATAGCCATGACTCACTTTTTTGTTTTGTCATGTTTATTACCTGGAAAAAGGCACTCACTACATTTAATGTGATCTTTTCATAAATAAACTGTACACATCAAACAGTCGCTTCAATGTGTCACAGGTCATGGTCATGGAAAGATTAATGCTATCAAATAAGAAGGTTACCAGAACAGTCAACATGTGTGTTATTCACCTTGAGAAATGCATGCAAAGCACGCCAGTGATACATTTAATACATCTGTAAAGTTCAAAGTAGGCTTTGAGTAGAATGCAAGTAGAGTTTTAGTGAGTAAACCTCAAGGAACTGCAAGCAAACACGTATCAGTGTGAAGATGTTTATAGCCATTTTGTTAGACTGTGTTCAAAAAAATAAAAAAAGAATACAAAAAAAAAAGCAACAGGACCTATTTAGTTCATATTTTACATTTCAATGGAAGATACAACTCAGGTGCTTGTCTGATAGAAAAAGGAGAAAACAGAGATGCAAACATGCTTTGTGAGTACAAAATCAATAGCATCACATTCAATAATTCAAAGTCATTTAAGTAGCCTTGATCTGCATGTGATCATATGAATGTCATACACAAAATAAAAAAAGTTCAAAACTTGTTTGTGTTCAACATTGCCGACAATCTTAGTACGCTTGTATTGTATGTTTGCCTGTGCTGATTCACAATTAAGAAAATGGTAGCAATCGTTACTGGAACACATGTCATCTACTGTAGAGAAGCAGTACAAAATATGGATAACAGCTGGACATTTCGTCTTATTAAAACAGACAGAAACATTATTACAGCTGCAGCTCCAAGCGTTCAAGTTAGATCATGTCAGTTAACTGCTATGGTTGTGTTTAAAGAACCATGCACTGGGAGTAGTTTGTTGGTTTTTTTGTTTTGTTTTGTTTTTTCAGAAGCTCTTAGCGTGTCGTAGCATTTCCCTCAGGCTACATTTTCAAAGCCACGTACAATGTAGGAATAATGTTACAAGCCATCTAGGTAAGTACTCACATTGTCTATTGATCCAGCAAAAACACAACCTCCCACCCTCCATTCATTAAACGTTGGAAGTCCTTTTTGTTGCAGGCTGCTGGGCTAAAAATAGCCACCACAGTATGAGATGACAAAGTGTGGATCGATAATGTCTCTGAAGATGAATGACATGAATCCAGCTCTCGAGTTGTCCGGCCCACATTGTTAAAAATTAAGATTCAGCATGAACAGATGGTCATTGCCCAAGTGGCTCATAAGAGCCTGGAGGGCTGAAAGACAACAGAGCTGAGCGAGACAGCTCCGGTGGAAATGAAGGTTCTCATGCAGCCCATTTCTACAGCAACATCCGTAATGAGGTATTTTAACTACAGCCTCTTCACTTTTATTAATTTTTGGCAAGACATTTTCTTCCCATAGCTATGGCACGGTGACTGAATTTCCTGGGAGCAGTTCCAATCTAAGCATAGGAAACAGAAAGGCACATTTCTTGACATCTCAAAGGACCGTGCACACTTATTGTGACTCAGTCTGAGCATCTTTCACTCTGTCTTGACATTCTGCATTTTTACACTGAAACATTTTTTCATTCGAAACCTAATCGTTCTCTTTGTCTTTGTCCCGTGCTGGTATGAACCCATTTAACTTGGTGCGATCCATCACATACTGCGACAGGTTGGTCATACTGGTGTTCCCCTCTTTCCTTTCCCTGTTTTCCTCATCGGGTTCTCCATCTTCTTCTTCTTCCTCCGTCCTCTCCTCACCCAGCATGGCGCTGCCATTGTTTATGCTTACACTCGCCCGCCGGACATCTTCAGGAATGTTCCTCCGCAGTTCACGGTTCTTGTTGCGTCTGGCCATCTTGGTGAGGGAGCCGAAGCGAGGGTTGAAGAGATTCTCCTCCGAGGAAGACGCTGTCTGTGGAGTTTGCTCGCTACCCTGATGCTCGTACGACTCACAGGCCCCCTTCAGCCTCAGGTTGTTCAGTTTGGTGTCGATGCTCTCCTGGGAGGAAGTCTTGAACCGGCCGGCATCCAGACTGGCGAACATGGCCCGTTTCTCTGGTGACAGCATGTCGAGGGAGTGAGCTCGCTGCTCCAGGCCCAGCTGACGGCGCTCCATGCTGCGGATGGTGGCGGCCCTCTGGAGCTTGTCATGGATCTCGACACTCAGGCGTCGCCGCGTTTCACGGAACTCCGCTCGTACGTTTGCCTTCCACTCAGCTGCATGAGCTTTGAACTCCCCAACCTACGACAAGAGTGCAATAATGAAAGGATCAGGAAGGGGTTTAGAAAAGGAGATGTACTGTTTTATAACTGATCTCAATCTTTTAGTTTACAAGAGATTCAAAAATACGATCCAAAGAATGAACCTACAGGTATTGTCAATATGGCAGGGCTAGAAAAATACAGAATATTAGTGTTACAGCTAAATTCACAGAAAATATGAGCACACAGCTGTTTTTGAATCTATTCTAAACTAATAGACTGGAATCAGTATTGAAACGTAACTTTTCATCAAAACATCTAAAATGACAAACACGACGCTAAGCTGTTGGCTGAGTGCATGAATCCTCTTCTGACTTAGTCAAATACAACCACATCTTGAACATCATATACCAGGATTTTAATCTGTTCTAAACTAATAGCTCGGGATCAGTTAGGAAGCCTTTTCTGACTTAGTAAAATGAAGCTACATCTTGAACAGCTAAAGCAACAGCAGGATGTCAGAGAACCTTCTGGAAAGGTCTGAGCGTCAACCAAAAATCTAAATGAGAGACCAGACAGAAGGGGCAGGAGTGACAGAGGCTAAAAAGCTTTTTATTTTCTACTCTTCTAATATAGACTTGACCAATAGAACCAGAAGAACCCCACCTCTTCTTTGGTCTTTTTGGACAGCACTCGGAGCCAGTCTCCAATCATGCTGAGGACGGCCGCAAAGTACGCTAAACCTACAAGGATCCAGAACCACACCAGAGGCTTGTACCACTTCATATATTCGATCCCACGGTTTCCACCTGGTGGAGAAGGAAGAAATACCAGCACAACCAGCAATTAGTCATCATCGTAAAACAAAACAGTGCATTGCGACTGAACAGCCTTCTGTCGTGTGACTACCTGCCACATAGTCTCCTATTCCCACGGTAGTGAGAGTGATCACAACAAAGTAGATCGCCTCCAGCGTGGTCCAGCCCTCGATGTGTTTGAAGATGACAGCAGGGATGGTGACGAAGACGATGCAGCCGGCCAGGATGAACAGGATGGCGGACGTCACTCTTATCTTTGTCTGGCTGATCTGTCTGTGTTTTTGCTGAGAAAACCAAATGCAAAGTGCTGTTAGACATAACACAAGATTATCTACGAGTGGCACATGACAGTCAGAGAAACAAAGCGGATGTGGTCATGTAGTCCATTATAAAACAATGGGATATGAATAAAACATGCATTAAAAAGCTGAAAATAGCTTGTTGTGTGAAAACTTTTGGAATTAAACTTTCTACACTGTTTTTTTTTTATACACTTGCAAATGCAGTAAAACCTCCAAGGCATCACAGCACGCAACCAAAGCAGGAACAATACACTGTAATACTTGTAACTCACCCTGAATATCTTCTCAACTCTCAAGATGCTTTTCACAAAGATGGTCCCCAGCTGGTCTCCGATCCCCGCCAACAAAAAGCCAAAGAGAGGGATGCCAAATATGGCATAAAGGATGCAAAAGATTTTTCCGCCTTCCGTGCTTGGAGCTATGTTTCCATAACCTGTCAAAACAGTGAAAGTAGAGAGAGGAGGAGAGAAGAAGGGAAAAAAACGGAGGGAAAATGAGTCAAGCAGCGTGACATAAAGGACAACAAAACAAAGATGCAGAGCAGGGCTGAGGAGAGGTGGTGAGTAAGATGAGGAGCAGAAGACAATCAAGACTTTCTTATGCAACATAATCAATGGAAGCTCTTATGTAATACCTCTCAGTTCCTGGAGCAGGGTTCAAACAAGCTCTAACAGAGACAATAATTAGGTTCCCTATAAAGCAAATTATGTTACCAATGACCTTACAGTGACACAAGAAGGTATAATGAAGATGTCTGGGAAACAGAAGACACAATATACTGTATATTTTGCTCTTCTTTAACATGCTGTGACCAGAAAATTAGCATCGTATGTGTCCCTTTAGCCATTTATTTTCATTTCTCTTTCATCTATTCTTTTCTTCGAGTTTTCTCACATCAAGCAGTTGGATCATGAATATTTCAGAGGTTTTTATTTAAATTTATTTAAGGATGTGTCAGAAATAGAATTTATATATGAAGAGTTCATTTACAAAAACAGATAACTCCATCTTCACAAACATTCAGAAAACTCACTTTCCTATCATCTGCCTGAGACAACATCAATCAAACTTAAGTTTTATCATGTCATGTCTACTGAGTCAAATCCACTCAATTTCAATTTGATCGATATTATTGATTGATATTATCTCAAGCAAACAACAACAAAAAAACATTTTCTGAAAATCTACAAAAATCGAGTTATCTGTTTTTGCAAATGAACTCTTCATATATACGTATATAAACCTAAATTTAATCCTAGATATCTTGGGTCTCACATTGTACCTTGTGATACTAGAAAACAATCTTTATCTGGGCAGTGAGGTAAATGAAGCCACTAAAAGCCGAATGTTATATTAATTAAATCTGTGATCCACACTATAATAACAGGTCAGGGACATTGCGTTTTTCCAGTCTCTTAAGCGATGGTTAATTGAGAGAACAGAGACGTTAATTTTTCAGCTCTGATGTTGCAATTATGGTTTCTAAGTATATCCAATGGTTTTATTAGATCAAAGCTTCCAGGCATCTTTTCACTTTCCTATTTCAAAGAATTGTGATCAGTCACAAATTATTTATAATGTGTTCTTGCAAAAGCAGCAGCAGCTTTTTAGGACGCAAAAAGACAGACAAGTTAGAGTAAAACCACATCGTCAATGCCAGCAGTGTCTGTTTTGTGAGCATTCTTGAGAACGGCAAGCTTCACGGGTCGTTAGATCCCACAGCGGTCGGGCGTTGCATCATTTAGCATCACCTCATGAGGGCAAAGCAATTTGTCAAACTCACCTGAGGGCAGTAATAACAGGGAAAGATTTACACATATTTACTGGGATTTGTAATAAGAAAACACCTTTGACAAATAGATCTATTGTTTCACCCCACTGTTAATGTGCGTTTAGAGGGCGCTGAGTGTGTTAAAATGTTATTTCATAATTTGTTTTTCATGTCGTTTTTTATTCCATGTAGCTGCATGAAAAAAAACCACCATCGCAGAAGGAAATTCCTATTGTGAAGTAAAATCATTTTTAAAGACTTTTGAAATAAGAAATGTTTATAAAACAAAGTTCAAAGTTACTTTGAAAATGTGAAAATAAAATTAATTTTACAACAATGAGGTAGGTTTAATGTTGCTGTGTAATCCTTTTAGAGATTGCTTGTTTATGAGTTTTACACTTTATTCGTACGATTATTTATTTAATAATGACCTTTTGTGATTTATTAAACACGAAACACTTTGAGTAAAAATGTTTTTAAAAGGCTTATAATAATTTGGGCAACGTTTAGCTACTTCTGCTCATCAACATGGGACGAGCAGAAGCAGCGTCTTCGCTCTCCCAGTATAATATGATCTACAATTACAGGGCAGCATCACAGCACTTAGTAACTGTTATAACTGTACATCTAGGAAAGCCTTGATACATGTAATGTTGTGCATGTTTTAGTTTTTTTTTTTCATTATGTGGTTTGGAGTTTGCTTTAACTGACTGAACAGAAGACGAGGGTTGGGACCAAATGCTTAAATTTTTTTCCGGAGTTTGCTACAATTTATGGAACAAAATGGGACAAAACATATATATACATATATATATATAATTCATCAGGATGCTTTAACACATAAATGGGAATTGTACTGGCTGTCGACAGCAGCAGATGTAACTCGCACTAGATAAAAAAAAAAATATTGAAAGACCAATTATTAAAATCAAGATTTTTTAAAATTTGTTAAGTGGTCCATATGATGTTTTTTATACGTATCATGAGAAAACTGTACAATCACCACCCTAATCAAGCTTTTCTGCCTCAGCACTGCAGTGTACTAACCACAGCTTCATAAACATGGATTCTGATAGTCAGAGTTTTAAACAGAACAAATTTAAGAAACCAATCTTGTCAACAGCAGGGTGGGATTTTCTGTCATTATTCTTCTCCATAATTCAAACTAATTCTAATTCAAACATGTATGACTGAAGAACTCCAATATTACAATTTTCATTGAGTGTTTTAATAGTGTTTGAACATAGTCGTTGGTGTGCTCGAGTGGGTCAGAGACAGAGGCATGGATAAGCCATCCATGCATGCCAAAGCAGGCAACAACGTGGAGTTACATCTAACAAGCCATTCTAAGGCATGAAGGAACTGTTTTCATTGGGGAAAAAAATGCTAAATATGTCATCTTAATGAACAAGGATGGTTTTCTAGGGGTTTAATTTAAGGCCAATAGATAGAGTTCAAAGCCGTTACCTATGGTTGTAATGACAGTTCCAGCAAAGAAAAAGGCACTGCCCAGGTCCCAGTAGCTTGAGTTGTACGATGTGTCTCCGATAGGCCTCACTCCTGCACTCACAGCGTCTATGGCATGCTGGAAAGATTGAAAATGTGTTAATTACAGTGACAACAAAAGCAGGTATTACAGCTACACAGCAAAAACAAACAGAGATGCACCATTGGACAGAAAAGCAGCCAAAACACTTCATGGCACCTGCCTCCAATTTTGCCACTGAATTCTCTTACAAAGAGGAAACAAGAGCTATGATTGGATGCCAGCTCATCTGATGGCAACTCAAGAAACACATGCCTGCTTTGATTTTCCAATACAGAGTCCTGACTGCGTGAGCAGAGAGAGTAATTAACCCACCAGTGTTTGTGTGTATAGGTTTATGTTACGTGCATTTAATTATTGAGGAGTGACCCAAGTATAAGTATCTCCAGCATCAACATGAAAACTCACTACCTGATAAAAGACAACAAGAAAAAAAACCCTAAGAAATCCCAGGAGTAGGTGAGGGATGTGAGTCGAATGGGGAACTGGGTTATTCTGAGGCTGTAATAACAGGCAGGGGAGCTATGTGGATCGACTTTGTGATTAATTCAATCATTTCAGTGTAATTATATCTCAGTAGAATTTTATTATATTGTGTTACTGTTTAACAAAATGCTATTTGTCTAAATTACTGAGTCCAAACTAATTAGAAACTCACACAATAAGAATTGCAATGAGCACCAATAAGATTATTATTATTAGGAATATTTTGCATGCATTTATTATGACTCTGGCTCTAGTTATGGATCTGCACAACAGCAATTCCAATCTTTAAAATGTGAGTTTACAACAAACACAATGTCTTCCTTCTACATGCATAATGTATGTCTGTTACTTGTAGCCAGTTTAAAGTTATACTGTAATGTGCAAAGGAAGATATTTAGTCTGTTTTTCTTTGTGTGTGTGACTGTATTTGATTTTTTTGATCCTTCAGATTTATCTTGCAGCGTTTTATGGATGTTTCTGCCCCAGAACAGACTTTTTTATTTACGTAATTCACACTCTGGAAAAAAACACACATGTGCAACTAATGTTATCGTGCAAGCATCCTGTAATGTGTTACTATGCGCATACAAATCAAACTAATGCCTGAGAACCATTCCATAATTCATCTTTCACTGCTACTGTTCAAGGTTCTGAACAAACATGTGGCACGAGATGTGTTCAATTTACTCCGTGTCTGGCTTTTCAAGTGCGGACAGTTTTCCACTCCATCCGCAGATTAAACCCACGTAGACGTTCAGTTGCGGTTCAAAGATCATTATCTCGCTTCTCTTCAGCTTCAACCTTTTTCCTTCGTCCATCAGTTTTTCTAAATCCCCCCGACCGCCTCGCGCCTGGAAAACATTCACTGCATCATTATTCTCACTGATGGCCTCCTGTGCTCCATTACACCGCCATGAAAAGTTATTCTGGTATCTTGTATTCTTTCTAATTTCCCTGTTTATGAGCATTTTGTGGGAATATGTCTGTGCAGATTCTCAGTCATCGAGGTCATGATAATCCCAGGGGCTTCAGTGAACTTCTCATCTAAGAGGTTTCTTCAGCTCCTTTGTGAGAGAAGCATTTATTTTTGCATCTATATAGAAATTTGAACTATAGACTAATGCCTGTGGGCTCCATTAAACATTGCTGCTGACATGAAAGTGGCTGTGAGGAATGTCTTCTGTCAGAAAAAGCTTCAGTACCTTTACCAACATTCCTATAATGTTTATTACTTCTTCATTCAGAGCAAACCCCCCAATCCATCTGTGCAGGCTTTTAGTGAGATGCGCGTCCATATAATAAAATATGCATCAACTCTCGTGACATACATTTCAAAGCAGACAGAGAGTCGGACCATTTCTGAACGCATCGCCGCACATGCCTACTCATAATCTTGCATGTGATTACCTCAGCTCCATCAGCGCAGCCCCCCAGTGAGACCGATTTTGTATCTAAAATTAGCCAATTGCAATAATGCTATTTCACATGTTTTAACAGCTACTTTATAGGGGAAAAAATCAAAGTGGTAATTATATAATAAAACCCCAAATAGCCTCATTCTGGAGTCAAGGGAGAGCTATAAATAGCTGCACAATGTATCTGAATTCTTTATGAGGGAGTCTATTTTTGTCTCGTGCCTTTTTCACAGCCAAGTTCATGCTGCATTAGAGATGTGAAAAATCCTCCTTTCGCACTTTTGAGGCACGAGGACAGCGCCTTTGTGTTGCAGCACATTAATTACCGAGACAAATGGTGTTTTTGTTTCACACACCATCTTCTGTTTGGATTTCACTAAGGAATCAGCACGCAGACATTCTTGCAGACACGAAATTGCCACCAAGCGCCCGTGACAGCTTGTGTGCTTTCACATTCTTCACTGCAGGATCATTAGAGAGCAATCAAACTCACTGCAGATTTTTATGCTCTCAATGTGCCTTCCTGCCCCACAGCAGGTGACGGCAGTTATCCAGCCAGCATGATGCTTCACTCTCTCCTTCACCCAAGCTCGCTGTGACTCGGTGCCAAGCACTCTCCTCTGCAGCACTTTCACCATGACTAATATCTATAGCTATACCTTAATCACCTTGAAGGCTTACAGCGTATCGCCATACGGGGGAACTGTGGCCCATCACAGATACGGTGGGTTTGGCTTTTTCCAGCATGATTTCTATCATTTTTAAAGAAAATAATCTGTGCCGGTATAAATGATGAAGGTGTAGGCTGCATGTCCTGACGTGGTTTTACTGCAGGTGGTTTAGTCAATACAAAAGTTTATTTGTAGAAAAGTGACTCATCAACAAATGGGGCATGACTGGTGTCAATAACAGCATGGCTTCACATCGCACCACAGCGTGAGTCATCCATACGGCACCGGAAAGCCAATTAGGTCTGCTGTCTCTGTGGGCACCCAGTGGGTGTGTGGACAACACAGATACTGAGGCAGACGAGAGGAGGTCAACAGACATGCCGAGACCCAAGCTGACACACATTACGTCGACACGCTGTGGAGCACACCTTAACGAGAGCTGCCGCTGTAAAATATCTCCTCCTTCACGCACATACATGCTACCCAAGGTTGCCATTTTTTTCTGACAACTCCTCCACCGAGCAGTTTGACAACAGTGAGTCACCACTGCTGTGTCCCCACAGAAGCTCTTCTAGCTGAGTGACAGGCTTGACACAGCATGAGCAGACCGATAAAGGGACCCGTTAGAGGACCAGGCAGACTTTTTGATGGAGAACTTGTGAAGCAGAGTGTCCTGAAGGCCTTTTCTTGAGATAGCAGGAGGAAAAAAATGGTGTTATTTGTCAGCGTGAGCTTGACACATGGCTTGGTATTTGTTATTTCTGCAACACTTAGTGTGGGAATACCTTCATAACTCAGTTGAGTCAGACATTATCTCTTCTGATTTACAGAAAATGACATTTTACGGAATACGGCAGTTAACTGTCTTGATCAGACTCAGCAGAGAAGAAAACGCGCTCGTATTTGTACAGTAAATATGAATCTACCACCAGTATCTGCTCAAAAACTGGAAGCTGGTTGAAACAGCTCGGCTATCTAAAGGTAAAAAACAGCCTAAAAGCTCTGACTGTTTAATCTGTACAAGTCAAATATGACAAGTTTATGACAGTTTAACATAAACCACAAAACAACAAATATGTATATTGTTCAAAACATCAAACAGAATTAGTCAGATGTAATATTGTCAATGAACTCCTCAGCTTTCATGTCTCATAACGATCACATGTTATCTCACGTATCTGAAATCTGATCATTTGTCCAGAAGACTGTCTGTGATTCAAGCTGCTGCTGCTCGTACTTCTGCTCCGAGCAGCAGGAGTTGTGCGACTGCTGGCCTGTGCAATGAATAATTGATTCCCTCCGGACCCCAGGCACACCATGCTAAAGGTTTTAATTTCCACACTTCTCTTCTTAGGAAATACTGTCATTGATTTCTTACAAATTCGTGATAGCACTTTTGAAAGCTCAAAGGTTGAGCACCGCAAGGGAGGAAAAAACAAGGATGCTGCTTTGAGTAAGAATAAAAGAACAGAGGTGGGCGTGGAGAAGGAGAGAAATAGATATTCAGTCCACTACTCACCAGAGCAGTGTTGAAGATGTTAACATCAAATGAAGGCATTCTAGTGGAAAGTGGAGCACAGCAAATGCCATTCGGTGGGTTCTCTCTTTAGGGATATTTCAAGCTTAAGAGAATCAGGGGGGCCCACTGTGGCACTAATGCGAGTCTTGTCTTTACTACTCTTAGATTACAAGTGAAAAACATGAAAAGCACATTATTTCATGAAGGTTCTTTTTGCTCTCCTGACATCAGCGTGATGTTCTTTCAATTTCTGCTGATCACTTGCTGATGTTGGTATTTCAGCTCTTGCTGTGATTCAGTTCTTTCGATTGTTGTTATTGGCACAGGATGTCCACGTCTTCTTCTTCCTGAAAATCTGAAGTCCATATAAAGGAGTACGAGATTGATCCTTTTTTCATCTGTCCCTGCACCACCTCACAAATCAAACTTTCCACTCAGCAAACCGCTCAGTGGTAAGTCTCAAATCATTTTCCAATTCCGTTTCCAGTTGTACGTGTCAGTTTGATGTAGTGACCTTAAAGCTTGACCTATGATTCTGGGTGCGATGCCAGAGAGCAGCGTGAAGCATTGCCTCACTCTGTGTTATAAAGCAGCTGACGGAGTAAAAGGACACAGTAAAATGCACTGTTAAGTTGCAACGTGATGCGAATGCTTCTTTTTGTCATTCTGCCTGTTATCTGGTCCGATGAACAGGAGCAGGTATTGATTGGGAACAAAAGTTTGGTAAAATGTGGAACACGGTACGCTACAGGTCAGCTTAAATCAACAATATGTCACAGGTTATCGGTTTTTAACGACAAGTGACTGTGCACAAGTTCGTATTTTGGATATTAAATAAATAATGATGTTTTCTCCTTTATAGTCACAGACTTTGTCGGGGTTTTGTGTAGATTAGTGCATATAAGAGGATCACTGAGACCCTGAAATCCTGGTTCTTCAAAGTCCTGATTTATAATAACAAACTGCCTAGAAGCTGGTCACACACAGTTCTGATAGAAAACTGAAAATCTTGGCCTCCAATATTTCTTACAATAAGTACAACCCTGCTGTTATGGCCATGAGCTAGTTTCCTTATTTAAAACGTGTGGGTGTTGTTAAAGCAGCACTCTGGAATTTCAGACTGTACTAATACATTTATTACAGAGAGTTTAACTTTGTTATTTCTGAAAACAGCCCACTACCTACTGCAAGTCCAGAAACTAGGTCTTCTTTATCAGCATTGCTTTTTCTTTGCGCACAAACTGAACAACAACAAAATCAATGTTGAGCTGCAATTACAATTCACCATTCTTTGCTGTGAATGCAGCATAAAGGTCATTGCAGCCAATCATTTTTGAAGAGGATCAATGTCATATAGGCAGAAGACACTTGATTGGCTTTTTCTCTGTGATTACATTGATGTGCTGTTATGTAATATATAAAACTGAACGTACTGCTGTGGTGTATCTTCCAACAGGTGTGAAGTGTCATTGAGAATAATGGGTATCTCTGCGGTGACCCTGGAGTTATTATCGTGCTTGTGGCTGGAGGATGGATCTGTTGGGCACCAGCCAGGGTGCAGATGCTAGAGAGCCTGTCATCTGATGGTGCTTTAGACACAGTATAATCAATTTATCATCTCATCCACATCGCGAGAAGGAACCCAATAAAATGGCTATTTTGAAAAAGTCAGAAAACAGGCATTATTATTGCTCTGAAAACCTACTTGTGACTGAGCTGAGTGTAAAATCTGAACGAGTGAATGTGTGCAACTCACACACATTCATGTTTAGATATCGAGTACAGCTAAATAGTGTAGCACAATGACAACAGTCCAGGATGACAAATGTGACACAGACACTACAGTTTGTAAAAGGAAAAGATGGAAACTTCTCTGCAACGACTGGATTTCAAAGCAGTAGAGTGACTCTGTAATGGAGCTACATTATGGATGACTGTTGTGAGTTTGACAACATGTAACCATCATGCTCAAGCACCTGCTCTGCAGCAACAGCACCAAAACTACTTCAACCGAAGCACTTACACAACTCAAAGTTCTTTACAAGCCTTTCTGAGTTTTCAGCTGCAATTCATCGTCTTAATTATGGATGAAACGGACAAAGATTAGAGTAACTCATCAAATAAGCATCCAAACATATGCACTTATTGTGACGTTCCACACGTGAGGAATCCTGATCTGGTTGCAGCTTGGACAGCTAAACCCATCTGAAATTCAACATAAAGCTCGATGATTAAGAGCAGCTGCAGATCCCAGATAAGTCGCTTTAGGTTCGTTACTACGAGTGACCCCTCCCTCACTGTCACACTGTTTTTACGTTGTCATTTGATGCATTACACATATTATAAAAGTCTGCGTTTAAGTTGTGCTAAGTTTAGGCTAGTTTGTCATAAATACACATAATCTAAATGAGACCAATTTTAAATTCCATATTAAAATTTTTATTCTATTTCAGATTAAAGGCCTCATTTGCTGAAAGGATGGAAATGAAGTGGAATTTAATCTTTTCAGGATCATGTGACAGGCTAATGAAACGGGAATTAATTACCGCAAGATCTCCTAATTACCCCTGATCGCCATCTAAAAAAAACTGCTGCTATAAAGGTCAGTCCTCTGACTTTCTCCTTTTATCAAACACACTGAATAGAGTGACATTCAGCATTATTTATCAGATCATTTTAGTATTTTTTTTCCTATCTTCATATCCTCTTACAAACGAATCTCTAAGCTGCCAAAACAGCTAGAAAGAGGAACCAAGAACACTGTTGACAACATTTTAAATCTCATTTCCACTCACCTTGATGATGGCATCCAGCTCGCTCGTCGTGACACACGGGTGTCTTTCCAGGAACGAGGCCTTCTCCAGAGTGATGCTGGTCTTCTGGTTGCTCTCAAATGGCTGTTCCAGAGCCCTGAAGGCCAGTCCTCCACAAACCAGGTAGAGAACAACCACGATGAACACGGCAAGCACGGTCTTCCACTTCATTACCGAGTGCAGCACAGCATTCGAGCCATCCCAGCTGGCGTCCATGCTGGCCACCACGCTGGCAGACCGGGAGGAGATGGACAGGCGAGGCAGCGGGCAGTGACCATTGACCTTTGGGTCGCAGCCCATCGGGTTCTGCATGGTGGCCACACTAGCCTGGACTAGAGTAGACTTCACCATCCCCGGCTGGGCCTTTTTAGGGGGGACCAGGTTGGTCTGGACCGCCACTGTAAAAGAAAGTAAGAGGAAAGAGAAGACAGAATAAATACATGTTATTTACCTTTTTATGGGAAGATATCAAGACAGAGAAAGTTATTCTTTGTCTTGTGAATGTTGTCGGCGAACAAACTGTCAGCTGCTGTTTAGTATGTGATGCTAAAGGCTTTATGGATACATTGAAATGACTGCACAGGGACATTTTGGTCATTTGCTGGCCTGATTTCTTTCAGGATCCCTGTAGGTGTCATTTGTCTTGGTCTCTGATAAACAATCTGTGGCACCAGATAATGAGAAAGTTAAAATGAATGTGAATTTAATAACAGTAATTACGCCCACCTTTTATCTTTCTTATGGCATACATTTCACATCTAATAAAAGCAAGGGGATACAGCTTTATGCAGACATAAACATGAGCTCATCACAGCGATTAAAAACCCTATTACCTCCTGTATGAGGCCATGAAAAGCAGTTTCTTTCTTTGACTCTGGGCCAGTAGACAAAGATAGTCTGCAACAAGACTGTCACCTCAACAATTTTCCATTCTGATGATACACCGCAAAAATGTTTAAAAATTATTTTATCACTTTTTACTGTGTTTTTTTTTAAATGCTTACTGCTTTTTCTTTTGTTTTCTTTTCTTTTTTTAAACAGATTTTTCCAGTTTAGTAAATTCAACAGATAACGCTGAGTAAAATCACAACACTAAAGACCCATGTATATGTTAACTGTAAAAAATAAATAAATAAATAAAAATAGGCCACAACTGTAATTAACATCCACATTAATATATATACTTACTTTAGTTTTATTTTATTGGTAATTTGGTGTTTTACAACATTTGATAGTGAAATTACACTATTTTTTCTTGTGTTTAAATGAGCAAAGATATCATTATTTTAAAGACATTTGACATTATTCGGGGAAACAAAGTATATTAAGGATTGAAAAAGGTAAGTCATTGTAATTTATTTTGTATATTTTCTCTGTTATGCTACATTAAAATCCAGTAAAACTCATTGACTGTAAAAAGAAAAAAACACAAATACACAAAAAAAAAATAGGTAGAAACTGTATATTGTGTCCACATCATAAATTTGCATTGTTAAAAACAGTAATTTGTTCTTTTACATTGTGTGATTGCTGTTGTTTTCATGGTTTTGAATGTTATAGTATTCCACTGTTGTCTAACTTTTTCACATTTTTTTACAATGTATGTTTTGGGTTCTGCACATTAAAGCCATTGCAGATGGGTTCTGAGAAATAAAGCCTCATACGTCTACAGTTCGTCAGCTCCTGCCGTAGAATATCTTGACATTAAACATCACTGATGGGAAAAACAAACAAAAAAAAACAAAAATGGAAAAAGTGAATCAGCAGCCTGAAGATCACACAGATGGGACACAATCAGACAAGCACTGAGAAATACTCCTCTGACACCCCTTACAGTAGCCTGATGTTAGGTGGAGGTGAAAATTGAGTTACTCTCTTCGCAGGGATGCAGGATTCAATTTTTCTAACAGGATATGAGTGAGGGATAAGTGCCACTTTAGGCCATTGTCTTTTCTTCTGGGTGGGTTTTATAACAAATGTATATGTGCTGCAGCAGGTCAACCATGAAGCAAACAGCACCAAGGAGGCAGCCAAATTTAGATTCCCTTAATGTATATAAAACATTGTATAAGCTTTTCAGAGCTCTGGCCTTCACCTCTGACGCCCCCACTTCTCTCAGATGGGAGTGCACGGAGTGCCTCGGAGCCATGGGTGGAGCCTGTGGTCTGTAATGATGCAACCCTCAAAGGTAGGAAAGAGAAATGGATTTGGTTGACGGAGGCTCCCTTTTGTTTAATGGGATGAGTATCACTTATTGGATATGGTAAGATAAATGTACACACACACACACACACACACACACACACACACACTGATGATGAGTCAAGGACGTCCAGGAAGTGTCTGACTCTCTGATCCAGGAGCTATGAATCTAGTTAGTTAATCCCTTTATCATGAGTGAATCAATAACAGCAAAGTGATGCCATAAGCTTACAGGCAGGTGCAAAGCAGCTCCTTTCAATTTACAGTATATGTCTTTAAGGGCGGTGCCGAGTTATTTTTAGAACATGAGCTGATTTAGCAAATGAAGACTGAGAAGTGAAAGATTATTTGATCAGTAACTGATGCGGTATTTGGGAGGTCATTGTTATGGATGCAGCAGACCATCGACTGGTAAATGAATTGCAAATAGTGCCAAAAGAAGTCCATAACTTCTCTTACTGAGGCGTTAATTGCTTTTCATCTCATCTCGTGAGTGAGGGAAATTGAATAAATGAGCTATAGAGCAGCAGAGCAGCGGCAGCTATAGGGCAGAAAGCTGCATGTCGCACATTTACTCACTTCAGTCCTATTTAGGTGAGAAATAAAAAATAATAATTACACATAAAGACTATGAATCTATAATTTAGAGCATGCAATAAAAGCCCAAACTGAAATGAACACAATTTGGTTTGAATTTCACATTTCTGAGGCTATGTGCCATTAATGTAAAATCCATTTCCAGCCACTGAAACAGCTTCACATTGATTTTTGCAAATTAAATAAGGCCTGAGTGGAAAGCAGGGCTTTTTATCTGATAGTTTCAGATGCTCTCTCTTAGCCCTGACTCTCTCCCTCCAGTATTTCTAGCCAGCGCAAAGCAAATGTACAAGGGTGCTCAGGTCCATAATATAGGTGCTCCTCACATCAGCCTTAAATATGTTATATATATAAATATACATCTATGTATGTATACGTATGTGTGTGTATATATATATATAAGAATAAAGAGGATGAATTTGTTGAAGCACACTTGTGGTGGCACTCTTGTTTTTGTCAACATTTCAGCGCGTCAGCTTCGTATTATGTGTGTGCATGAGATGAACAAAACCTCCAAACTAAGTTTAGTAATAGTAAACATGAAGGAGAATTTGAGGTTGGCTAAGTTTGGCTCTTGGCCCAGTTATTCCAGAAGGTACTGGACAGGTTGTAGGCGTTAAAATTCACCAGCTGAGCCTCAAAATGAAGCATCAAGTCACCCTGAATAACACATGAGAACCAGGAGTTTCCGGTAAAAATCTGATGTCAAAATAAAACGTTTGCTGCTGAAGTTGAGATGCTTATTCATCATCACACATTTACAGTGTATATTTCAGTATTTTTCATTTCAATAGAAGCTGAAGCTCAAGAGAAGTTACTGTTATTGGAGCTTACAGAGGGTGTAGAACAGCTCTTTGGACAGGAGCGTTTCATACTTGTATTTTGACAACTGTTTCAGTTTCACTATGGTTATTTCTGCTCACTTGACACTATTGAGCTTCGCATCCAGCAGCGTTGTATTGTAGCCTACAAGGATGGAGAATAGGAAAAAAAAAAAAAAAGCTTTGTCTTCTAATAACGGTCCTTTTGTACTACGGAAAAAAGCGGATTTTTTTTCTTTTAAATAATAATAAATAAATAAAAACATGCGACCAGCAAATGTAAACTGTTTAAATCGGGGAAAGATGTAGTCTGACGCGATTGTGTCTCATGTTTCTCCACCATGAGATGTTACTGAGATCACGAGTAGCCTCCCATTAAATGATAAATATCTAAAGTTAATGAGAAAGCAGGATTTACCAACCTTGTTCTGGGTCCCAGTTAACTTGTTTCCTCGGGTTTTCTATTGGAAATTTCATCTCTGTTTTTGTTCCCAGTCAAAACGCCAGCAGTGTAAAAAATCTATTCAGTGCGATTGCCAAATTACACAATAACACAAAAATCACGACAAATTTCTCTCCCGCATCTTCGACACACCAACATCTTTGCGTGGAAGTGGGTGTAATTTGTAAAGAGGAATAAGCGCGTCGCAGAACCGCATTGTCTGCCCTCCTCGTACCCCCTCCTCTCTTTTTTTTTTTTCTCTCCACCTCGCCTGGACGCGTGTGTCGTTCGTCTGACAGACTGAAATACTTGTGACACCTTTTTCACTGAGCTGTCGGTCCAAACCACATCCCATCTCACACTCAGACACACACACGCCACTGGTCCGGTCCACAAACACAACGCGTCAAACCAGGCAACTTTACGCACGCGTTACACCAGGCAAGCGAGAACAACGGGAGATGATGTTCTCCTCCCTTCAGTAGCCAAAGCGCACCACTCCACCTGCCTTTACAGGAAATGTGCATCGAGCTTTGCATCAGCTGCATTTTTACTAATTACTGGAATCGATACTCACTCTTGTATTTTTGCTCCAAATGGGGTTATTCTCTCATCGCTTGGCAACCGGCGACCGAGCACATGGCGCTGGAAGGCAAGTCAGGGATGTAAAACACCAAATCAGCGGCAGACTTAAACCATTACATCATTCACATGTATGGGAAACTGAATTATTTATGAAGTTCAATTGTTCAGACACGTCACCGCCTCCATCCCGTCAAACTCCTAAACCGTGAACTGTGTCACATGGTTAGGGAGACAGTGGGGTCTTTTTTTGTTTGTTTTTTAAGTATAGGCTGACTTGAACATTTTTATGGAATGTTAAGTAAACGACAGCTTATGAGTACCGAAGAAATATAACCAAATTGAAAGAGTTTTTTTATGGTACAATAAAAGTAGTAAAACGATCATTGTCTATTTTCATTTATTATATATATTATTTTTTATTTTTTAACAATTGTATTGATTTCAATAGACAGTTAATTCACTTGTAAAAGCCTAATACTTGATTAAATTATAATATTTTTTTAAAAAAGGTTGATCATGGTCTTTTTTGTTTCCATCATGGTTACACTACTGCTGCACCTATACAATGATAGTCACAAACCTATCTGTAATTAAAAGTGCACAATAGTAAGTATTTGCTATTATGTTTCAGCACAAAAACACCAGAATACAATACACAAGACAAACCAGGAAAGCAAGCACATTCTGCAGTAGTGAGGTTAGTTGAAATGGATTCAGGAAGTAAAACAGCATTAAAAAATAAAATTAGTGGTAAAACTGCTTAAATGGCTGTAAAATTCAGCATGTGGACATTAAATATGGATGAAACTAATGCCATTATTAACTGCTTTACAAAGAGCAATCACTTGTTTTTGTTCTACTTGTGCCTTTCCTGCTATAGAAAAACAGTAAAAAACAAAACATAACAACAACATCAAAACAAAAAAGACAAAATGAATGAATATTTGTGAATAACAAGCTCGGTTACATTTATTCAAACAGCAAAATGACATGTAAAGTGTAAGACTGCCTTAAAGAATTAAACTGTTGTATTGTGCCCACATACATTCAGCATATATTTCTGACTGAATTGTCATTTTACGTGGAAAATCTGCATATTCAGAGCTTTTCAGTTTTGCAAAATTTAAAATACTGGTTTTACTCTATGTTTACAAGATGCCAGTTAAGTCACATCAGAAACCATAACGAGCTTACATAAAGTTATCATCTAATGTCATTCAGTTTTCAACTGATACATTCATTCATCAGTTTGTGTCTGTTAAGCGGATATTGATACTAATAGGAATCATCCAACTGTGGTCAAGGCAAACAGTCCAGTCACGTGAGAAAATGTGTTCATAGTCACATTTTGCAACACTACTGTTTAGTGTTTCACAATTCTTTTCACGCAAATGACGCAAGGGGTTAAAAGGTCTCTCAAACAATACAAGGAACATGGCAGAATTAACAATATGATGCTGACAGAATGGCCTCATGACCAAAATGCAGTCACTTGAATCATAACTTCTATTGACTGCAATCTGTTTTCCCACATTGGACAGTTTTTCACGCTGCCACATTATTGTAAATGAAGCCGCTGAGGCCTGTGGTTTTAATGATAACAGCGCACCATAGTCAGGTCTTATTGTGCAGTAATAAAGAAAAGATAATGGCCTTGGTGCATCTGGTCGGTGTCTAGGACCCTGGGGAGCATCATGCAGATGCTGAATTAATAATCACAGTCTTTGCTCTTATTAGTTACATGGACATCCATGCTGGTTCAATCAAGGACAGTAACTTGACTTCGTTGTCACTTGTTTGCCTCAAGTCACCAAAAGTATAGTGAAAGTAGCACAAACATACAAAGTACAGACCTTTTCACATTAGACATTTTGTAACGCAAAAGTAGGAAAGCACAAGTCATTAAAGGAATTATGGCAGAATTTTAGGTGGTTTCTAGTTTCTGGGTTCTGGTATTACAATTGCTTGCTGGCTTACTGGGACACTCGAACAGAACTGATGCATTATTGATGTTATCAGCAACATCTGTGTTGTGTTGTGTTTTGGTTTTTTTTCCTGCTATGATAGTTTAAAATATCTGCAGTGAAAATGTCCTATAACTAGTGAGAACACAAGCTATGTTCATTCATTGAATGACAAATGGAACAACTTCAGTTATCTCTACACAGCTGCCAGTATGTCTAATTTTTTAATGACAAAATAAAGTCACAGTCATTGTTATTCCAATATCTTCTCATCGGGGTGCGTCATGGGAAAATGACATTTAATTCAGGATGCCTGGAGATAGTCCCTGTCAAGCAGGACCCTAGGAGGGTTGTTTTTAAATGGCTCTGTAGTTTTAATAGCACTGGCGTCTGCTCCTTTCAGGAAGACAGTTGTATATCAGTGCAATTACTCGGTTATTTTTGTGCAATCTTGCTCTTAATGGGCAGGTGCAGAGGCTCTGGTACAGATGCCACCATTTTATGACCAATTAGGACAGTATGGGCTGGCTTTTGTTGTGCCTCGTGGGCTTTTACTGGCTGCACTTGATATACACACTTTGATTAATATGCAGAATGTAGTTTTAAAAATAAACATTCACACCAAGAAATCCTTTAGTGTTGAAACACAAATATTCACACAGGATTGTCATTTCTTAGATAATCCTACATATGCTGAAAGACTGGGTTAGACTTTCAGAAACAGTCCTCTGGTGGCTTAAATCATACTGAGATATGTGATATTTAACAACTATTGATGTTTATGATTCTGAAAAAACTTCCATGATATATGGAGTCCCACAAGGATTGGTTCTTAGCCCCCTGCTATTCAGATTTTTCAAGACTTGCTCATCGTTGGTATGGAGATAACACCCAGATCTATCAAGTGTTCTTGCTTTGTCTTGAGGACGTAAAAGATTGGATGCAACAAAGCTTCTCTAAACTTACCTGAAGCTCCAGGGCATTAATAACTAACCCTCAGGTCACAAATCTCAGTGTAATCATTCATCATGGTCTAGATTTTAGCTGCCATATTGAAGCTATAACTAAACCTTCGTTCTGGCATCTTTGAATGTTAAATTGTCAGTGTAAAAATTCATATTTTTGGGATTTGCAGAGTGAACTACGGTTATGCATTCATTCCTAATAAAACCATTAGACTACAATGCTGCTGCTAGAATAATGACGAACACCAAGAAGAGAGAACACATGAATCCAATTCTTAGAGCTCTGCACTAGCTTCCAGTTAAAAGCAGAACAGAATCTTAAGCCCTACTAAATATCTATAAGTCTCTGAATGGTCTGGGCTCAAAATATATCGTAGATATGTTTGCTGGGTACAAGCGTAATAGGTCTCTCAGGTCAGTCAGTACTGCCCAGAGTTCAGATCAGACTGAGTCAAATGGCGTTTAGTCGATATGCTGCCCACTGCTGGAATCAGCTCCCCTTGGAATTGAGATGTGCATCTGCTGTATCCATTTTAAGAAGCAAGCTAAGAGCTGTTCTGTTTTTTCCACTGCTGTTAATTAATCAGTTTTATTTTTAAAACGCCAACTGTGGGTATTTTTTTAGAACCTGTCTGCATTTTTATACACATAGTTTAAATTTTTCTTTTTCATGATATTGTTTTTCTTGTTTTTGGGTTTTTTTTTTTAGCTGTTTCAGTTGTTGTCTTTGATTAGTCTAAAACATATGTGTGCACTTTGTTTAACTTGTCATAACTTTTT